>NC_135499.1:35200285-35390408 GCF_052857255.1 Amblyomma americanum | reverse complement strand
GTCAAGTTATATCCATTAACGAAAGCGCATCTAGTGAATGCACTCTTCCGATGCAGAAATCTCCGCGCTTTCGCTACGTATATGCTGGCCTAACAGAGCTAGGCCATCAGCAATTTTTCTTAACTTTCTTGCACCTTGCCTCCGGTCCCTAATAAACGATTTCCGGTAAGTAGTTTGAAGTTGACTGGCACAGCCGGCAATGTTTCGCTGGGCGAACGTGCGAAGACACAAGTGCTCTTTATACTGCAAACTGCCTTCTACGATCACCGACCATCGTGTCATCATAGTTTTTCATCGACCGTGGCGATCATCTGACAAGCCTTAACAGGCTCTATCAAAGGCTAACCAGCACTTGGAGCGGCACTTGGAGTTCCTCCGTTGTTCGGCGCTTGTAAATCGAGGCGCGTCAAAAACAAAACCACGCGGAACGCAAAGCTCATATACGCGAAGCACCATAAAAAATCGAAACTCTCCTGGCCGCCTGTGGCGCAGCCAAGCATCGGTTTTCTTTGCTTCCAACATTACGATTTTCTTTTGTCTGCCTTTCTTGTGTGATAAAAGTGCACTATCTTTTTTAAAGCAAAACTTACTCCAATATTGAACCGCGCAACCTTCCTTTGTAAGCCTCAGAGATTCGCGATTTACGTAGGAAGGAAAATTTCTCCAAGGTGGCGTTTCTTGTCTTAAGACGTCACCATGCTTGTACTTGCGAGATTGGCCTGTGGTGGCGATACCTGTATTTTGGTACTTGCTATTTTCTATCTTACAAGAGCTTTGTTTTCATTAAGAGTTGCGTTTCTGTGATCAGGAGCTTGAATTCTATCGATACAAGCCAACTTCAATTTTTCCTCAGTGTCCCTTTAAGTGCCCCCCCCCCCCCCCAACTTTTTTATTCTTAGCGGCCACGTTTCGGTTTAAGCGAAACTCAAAATGAACCTGTGTGCTAGCTGATGAAGTATGTACTGGCTGTAGCTAACCCAATCGGAAAAGCAATGCTAGCTAGGAACCTCGGACTAGCAGTTCGAGGTTAGTCCGAGGTAACATGCGCTCCGTGTTTCCATTTCTTTTCATCGCAATGGTATCCTTGCTTTGCCGTCACGCCACAAAGCCGATCGCGGCGTATGCAGTGTCCTTATTTTATTGTGTGCTTTTCAAATTGACTCGAAGACACAAGCGCAACGTCGTGAGACAAATGCAGGCGTAATAGTTGGCATGCACGAATCTTTACTGTAGCACCAGAGCTTAGTTCGGAAAACTTTACTGATGCAGGCGATGTCTCTTTAACGCCTCGTGATATGGTGCATATCCTGTGCACATGTTTCCTTGCTTCGTTAAATCCAACCAGTGTCTTCCAAGAATTTCTTCTTCAGATAACGTTGACGCGAAGCCCGGCATAGCGAGGGCAGCGTTGATATCGCAGGAAGTATGCAATGCTATAGGCGTACCGCCGCCCGCAAATTTTGCCCGACTGCTCAATCATGTCACTGTTACTTGCGGTAACTTGCAGCGCAAATTAGCGCCGCTAACGCCTCTGGTGGTCTGGGGCCGCGGCGCAGTGGTAAGCAGACGCCACGCAGCAACCACAGACGACGCTATAGCAGCGCTGCGCTTGCGCAGATTAGTGAGGCGAGGTGATAAGAACCTCTTCAGTTGCAGCCCCATCTCCCACTGAAAGGCAGATCGGTCAGATTCTCTCCGCTGCATTGCGCGCGGCTGTTTTCGTTAGGGCGGGCGCGTACTCTAGAAATGGGCTACGTGGGTATGAAAGAAGCAACGTGAACGTGAAGTCGTCGAAGGCAGCCGAAGGTTGCAGAACAAAATTCTTACCGCGCGCGCTCTCGCATGCACACAACATCGTCGACGACGGCGGGAGCCTGTTTCCTTCACTGCGCTGCGCGTTGCCGGGAAGCGTATGCGTATGTTTCGAGGAATCCTCAAAAGTATGCGAGCTGCAGTCATGCGCTGACGTATTACATTCAATATCATACGTTAGTGAAAATGGCACTATGTGGTGGCGATTATCGTACCTTTACTGACTGACTATGCAGCAAGTATGACCGCAGACAATCTTAATGATTTAATCTGCTGTGGTCGTTGCGGTCACGTCTTTCTTGAATTGCTTCGTGTAGGCTGCATGTAAGTGGAAAAGAATCAGGCATGGCATCTCCGCCACAGCTCGCGACAGCCGTTCTATACATACCCACACAACTACGTGCGACACCCCAATCTGGTGTCATCACATGGCTTCACATCACCCCACCGGATGTTCTTAAAGTCGAATGTCAACCCAGGGGTCACCAAATGCAAAAGGTCAGAGGTGGAAGGTCAACTAAGGGTCATTGGTCAAGGTAACGGGTCAAGCGTTCGACACCATAACTGTACCACATATTTATTTATTTATTTATTTCAGATACTGTCAATCCCATTGGGATTTTTACAGGATGGGCACATAGTAAGAAGGTACAAAGCGAATACAAATGGAATGGTATATATTAAGAACACTGTTGTTTGCAAGTAATTACATGAGTATGGGAAAAAAACACAGATAGCAGAAAATAAAACACATAACGAAAGAGTATATTTCACAAAAAAGGGTGCGATTTTATACATTGTAAGTAGTATGTTCATACAGATGCTGTTATATGCAGTGATACGAGCGGTCTGTTGTACTTGTATAATTATTATTTATTTATCTATTTTAATTATCGCGCAACTGTTCTTCTACCAGAGTTACAAATTTCTGCAAAGATGTATTAGTAGTGATAGAGGGGTTCAAACTATTCCAATCTTTTATGGCAAGCGGAAAAAATGAATATCTAAAACAGTCGGTTCGGAATGCGTACTCTCTAAGGGTTAATGGGTGCTTATGCCGGGATGGTCTCGATTCATCTACAGATATATATTGTTACAGGTTCTATTTACAAATAATATTTACAAGGCAGGTCGAGAGGAGCCTGGTGCGCCGGCGGTCAGGATACTTCACTTCCTCTTCTACTTCCAGCCGCCGCACGTCTTCTTTTTCCACAGAGCCCATGCGCAGCACGTGACATTTCCCCGTTCGCAGACGAAGCCCTCTGGGCCAGTCAATCAATCGGGGTCCCGAGAGTGGAATGGCTTCAGCCGTGCGACATGCACGACCTGGGTTGTCCTTAAGCGGCGTCCTTGCGTTGATTGGGGAGAGATGACATAGTTGAGGTCATTGAGGCGAGCAACAACGATGAACGGGCCTGTATAGTGGGATAGCAGCTTTTCTGATAAGCCACGCTTGCGTAGGGGCGTCCACAACCATACAACGTCACCGGGCAGGTAGGAGACATCCTTGCGCCGGCGGTCATAACGCTGCTTAGAGCGATGCTGTGATGCCAAGGTGCGTATCCGGGCAATCCGACGGGCTTCTTCAGCGCGACATAGAGTGTTGGCAATAGAAGGCTCGGTGTCGAGAGAGAAAGGTAAGATGCTGTCGAGGGAGCCTCGAGGCAGACGGGCATAAAGAAGGAAGAATGGGCTGTAACCAGTTATTTCATGCCTCGACGTGTTATAGGCGTATGTAATGAAGGGAAGCACGTCGTCCCAGTTCTTATGGCGGGAATCGACATACATGGCCAGCATGGTCGTGAGTGTCCGATTGGTACGTTCAACCAGTCCATTAGTCTGGGGGTGGTACGGCGTCGAGTGGCGAAAATGGCATGAACTAAGACGCAGAAGCTCTTCCACAACGTCTGCCGTAAACTGGCGACCGCAGTCACTGATAAAAACTCGAGGAGGTCCATGCCGGAGGATGACAGCACGAAGAAGGAAGAGCGAGACCTCAGCAGCGGTGGCGCAAGGTAGGGCGGCGGTCTCACAGTAACGGGTGTGGTGATCAACGCACACTATAATCCAGCGGTTACCGTTGGACGAGCGGGGAAACGGGCCGAGCAGATCGAGTCCAACTTGTTCGTATGGCGTGCTTGGAGGTGGCAAAGGATGCAGGCGTCCAGGCGGAGAAGTCGTGGGAAGCTTGAACCGCTGACACTGCACGCAGGTGGCCACGTAGCGCTGAACCATGTGACGCATTTTTGGCCAGTAAAAACGTTCTTTGATGCGGTTAAGGGTCCTGGCAAACCCCAAGTGCCCAGCCGTGACGTCATCGTGCATTGCCTGCAGAACAGAGGAGTACAGAGTAGCCGGAACGACGAGGAGAAAGCGCGCACCTCCAGGCGAGTAATTCGTTCTGTAGAGTAAACCGTCGCGAACGCAGAAAGGGCTTGCGGATGTCGGGTCACGGGCTTCGGCAAAAAGCGGCGCCAAGTGCTGATCCTTGCGTTGTTCCATCTGGAAAGTGCCAAGATCTGGAAACTCTTGGGAAACGGCAGCGAGATAGTCATCGAAGTTTTCATCATCGGAAGTAGTAACCGGGAGCGGCAGCCGCGAGAGGCAATCTGCGTCGGCGTGTTGGCGGCCACTTTTGTAAGACACTTTGAAGTTAAACTCTTGGAGGCGCAACGCCCAGCGGGCCAACCGACCGCAGGGGTCGCGTAGATTGACCAGCCAGCACAGAGAGTGATGGTCTGTGACGACTGTAAAAGCACGTCCATAAAGGTACGAACGAAACCGTTGTACGCCGAAAACAACGGCCAGACACTCTTGCT
Source organism: Amblyomma americanum (assembly GCF_052857255.1). NCBI lineage: Eukaryota > Metazoa > Arthropoda > Arachnida > Ixodida > Ixodidae > Amblyomma > Amblyomma americanum. The sequence continues at coordinate 35,385,777 of NC_135499.1, read as the reverse complement.
CTGTTACAGTGTAATTGCGTTCCGACTTGCTGAGGGTGCGACTTGCATAAGCGACAACGTGTTGATTGCCCTCATGGCGTTGGATAAGCACAGCACCCACGCCGATGCCGCTGGCGTCAGTGTGGAGTTCAGTCGGTGCTGTCGGGCAGAAATGACGCAATATTGGCCGCGAGGTGAGGAGAAACTTGAGCTGCCGAAACGCGGAGTCGCATTCGGGAGTCCAGTGGAAAGGGGTGTCTTTCTGCAGGAGACTTGTAAGCGGGTAGGCTAAATCAGAAAACTTGGGAACGAAACGCCGAAAATATGAGCAAAGTCCTAGGAAACTCCTGAGCTCTTTCACTGATTTGGGTTCTTTGACACTGCTTACAGCTTCAACCTTCTGCGGGTCGGGTCTGAGGCCATCCTTGTCAACGAGATGACCAAGCACAGTAATTTGGCGTTCACCGAAGCGACACTTCTTCGAGTTCAGCACGAGGCCCGCTCTCTCTATGCAGTCTAGGACAATGGCTAAGCGGCTGTTATGTTCGGCGAAGGTCCTACCAAAAATAACAACATCGTCCAGATAACACATGCAAACTTGCCACTTCAGGCCACGTAAAAGCGTATCCATAAATCGTTCAAAAGTGGCAGGAGCGTTGCAAAGGCCGAAAGGCATAACATTAAATTCATACAACCCGTCAGGTGTCACGAATGCTGTCTTCTCTTTGTCTTGCGGGTGCATCGGGATCTGCCAGTACCCGGACCGTAGATCCGCCGAGGAAAAGTAGGAGGCTGAGTGGAGGCAGTCAATGGCATCATCAACGCGCGGGAGCGGGTAAACATCCTTCTTTGTGACAGTGTTAAGCCGGCGGTAGTCGACACAAAATCGCCAAGTGCCATCTTTCTTTTTGACAAGGATCACTGGAGCAGCCCACGGGCTTGAAGATTCCTGAATGATGCCGCGGTGCAACATGTCACGGACTTGTTCATCGATTATCTGACGTTCGGAAGGCGAGACGCGGTATGGCTTCTGGCGAATCGGCTGTGCAGATCCAGTATTGATCATGTGATGGGTACGGGAAGCTGGAATCGGCGGTGGTTGGTCGCGAGCAAAGTCAAACACGTCCGCATGCTTCATAAGAACGGCCATTAGTACCTGGCGGTCGCTAGTGGGTAGGGATTTGTTGACCATAGCTAGGAATTGAGAGTCGCTCAGATCGCGGCGTCTAGTTGAACGAGACACGTTGTCAGTGATCGCGGCAACTGGTACAGAAAAACGTTCTTCAAAGCCAGCAAGTTTTAAACCACATGGCAATACTGCAGGTTCGTTGGAATGATTGACAGTCCAAAGAGTGGCATGGCCCTTGGTCACATGGACGACGCTGCGGGGTACTAGCACACTTTTCTTTGCACAGTTAAGGGAACAAGGTTCCACCACAGCATCGAAGGCATCAGAAATCGTGCTCGAGGACACAACGGGAACGAATATGGCAGACATTGCTGGAACGACGGTATCTTCGGAGACAGAAAACACTTGGGCAACCACTGGCGAGTCTTCTATGAGAGCTGACCGAAGGCCAGGACTTAACGATAAGCCACCACTGCGGAAGTCGATAGTAGCGCCGCACTGGTGCAAAAAGTCAATACCGAGGATGATGTCATGCGTAGAACGAGGGAGCACCGTGAATTCAGTTCGGAACATGTGGCCAGCGATCACTACATTCACAAAAGAAATACCAATCGGAACCAATGATTCTCCCCCTACACCCCGGAATATAACAGCACGATCCCAAGCGAACATTATTTTACGACCCAGACGGTTCTTGAAAGTTGAACTCATTACTGACACCGTGGCACCAGTGTCCACTAAGGCCATGACGCAAATACCGTCCACTAAAACTTCAAGGCGGTTCCTTAACATAACAATGGGCAGAGGAATTGGCACTATCGATGATCCGGCGACCGCACCTCCATCGGCCGCACACGCTAGTTTCCCGGGGACGGTGGGGAACGACGTTGGGGGGAAGGCGAGCGGCGAGAGCGGTGCGGAGGTAGAGTCAGACTTCGGTCAGAGGCAGGGGAGTCGTTCCGTGGTGGCGCGTAACTGGATGGGCGCTGAGACGATGTGAAGACACGGTCATGAACAGGCGCATTGAAACTCAGGCGAGGGTTCGACCATTGGCGCTGGGAGCGGGAAAACTGGCCCCGGCGACGGCAGAATCTAGAGATGTGACCGATCATACCACAGCGGTAACAAAGTGGTGGGTCGGGGGGGCACTCGGGATAACACTCCTCGTAGCCAGTGTCGAAACGACCATCGTACTCCGGCTGCCGCAGGTGGCGTTGGGGATGAGCTGGCGCCCTGGGGCCGGGGCGGGTGATCCGGGGAGCGTCGCTGTAATCAATGCGAGTAGCACTGGTAGGGGCCTGGGCAGACAAACTCCAAGGGGAGGAGCGGTAGGCGGGAGCCGCCTGCAGAGAACAGTTCCCATACGGGACCTCACTGCGGCGCGCAAGATCTTGATGCCGGGTGAGTTCGTCACGCACGATTTGACGAATGACGTCAGGGAGAGTCGCCGCATTCACAGGCTCGTGGAAATCCACGCTGGCGACGGTGGTGACGTTAGGCAGGCGACCGAACTTGGGAGTAATTCGATGCAGTTTTAGAGCTTCAAAGCTGCGGCAGTGCTTGATGATATCCGTGGGCGAGTCTAAATTTTCTTTACTATTAAGAAAGCTGTAGACGTCCTCTGCGATGCCCTTGAGGAGATGACCAACGCGATCTTCTTCGGACATACTGGGATTAACGACGTTGCACAGCTTCAAGACCTCTTCTATGTAAGTCGTGCAGGTCTCTCCAGGCACTTGCGCTCTCTGAAGCAAAGACTGCTCAGCGCATTTTCGTTTGGCAACAGTATCCCCGAAGCAGCTGCGGAGCTCTTCCATGAAGCGGTCCCAACTTGTTATTGATGCCTCATGGTTTTCGAACCAAGTTAGCGCGGTGCCATCGAGAAAGAAGACGACATTGGCCAGCTGAAGAGTGGCATCCCAGGCGTTGTATTTGCTCACCCGCTTGTAATTGGTGAGCCAATCATCCACGTCTTCGCCAGCCTTCCCGGAAAACGTCTGCGGCTCACGGTAGTGCTGCCAAGCGGGCGTTGCGGCGCCGGTCGGACGTGCGTCGGCTTCCTTGGGCATTTGCACGGGCAACGGTGGCAATCCGGCGATTCTTCGGCTGCAGCGGTTGCGAGAGGGATCCGTGGTGATCGACCCAGCACCTCCACCACACTGTTACAGGTTCTATTTACAAATAATATTTACAAGGCAGGTCGAGAGGAGCCTGGTGCGCCGGCGGTCAGGATACTTGACTTCCTCTTCTACTTCCAGCCGCCGCACGTCTTCTTTTTCCTCAGGGCCGTGCGCAGCACGTGACAATATAACGAAGTATCTATGTTTAACAGAGTTATGAACTAATTGGAACAATAATTTTAGTCGTGCTAGTCTGGCGCGTTTCTGTAAAGTAAGAATACATGCTTGGTTTAGTAGTTGGGATGGTGAATCACTGGTCCTGTATTTGTTAAAGATAAATCTAATTGCCTTTCTCTGTACTCCTTCTAGTTTGTTAATGAGCTGTTGTGTGTAGGGAAACCAAATCGTGTTTCCATATTCGAGAACTGATCGTATAAATGTGTTATATGCTAACAGTTTGGTCTCCGGTGGCGCTTCTCGAAGCCGTCTTCTAAGGAAGAACAATCGTTTTAAAGCAGATGATACTATACTGTTAATATGTGATTCCCATCTTAGATCATGTGAAATGATTAATCCAAGGTATTTGTGTTCGTGAACTCGGGTGAGCGGTATGTTATTGATGCTGTACACATATTCGGACCTTTGTTTTCTACGGGTTACACATAAGAAGGCTGTTTTTTTAATGTTCAATTCCATTTGCCATTTGTGACACCATATTACCACTTCATGAAGGGCGCTGTTTAAATCATCGTGGTCATTTACAGTGTTAATTTCGTTGTAAAGTATGCAGTCATCGGCAAAAAGTTTAACTTTAACTTGTATGTTAGAGGGCAGATCATTTATGAAGATAAGAAATAAAAGTGGAGCAAGGACGCACCCTTGGGGTACTCCCGACGTAACGAGCGCAGTAGAAGAAATTTCATTGTTAACTACAACATACTGAGATCGGTTAGTTAAGTAGTCCTCGATCCAGTTGATAATAGGGCCGTTACCTAAAGTTGATCTAAGTTTGCTAATTAGTTTTTTATGGCTTACTCTGTCAAACGCCTTAGAGAAATCAAGTGCAATCAAGTCAACTTGCTTTTGGTTATCAATGCTCTGGAACAAATCATGTGTTAGTTCGAGTAATTGGGTGATAGTTGAAAGTCCCCTTCGAAATCCATGTTGAACAGGCGATAAAATGTTTTCTTGCTTAACATAACTAGTGATATGCTTTAGTATGATGTGTTCCAATAATTTTCCTACCGTGCACGTTAGTGATTTGGTCTATAATTTGAAACGTCATCTTTGCTTCCTGTTTTGTGTATAGGAATAACTTTCGCTATTTTCCATTCATTAGCTAGACTACAGGTTGATAAAGATTTATTGAACAATAAATGTAAATATTTCGCGTTGACTTCAGCATATCTTTGCAAAAAAGTGTTTGGAATATTATCAGGACCATTTGCTTTTTTTGTGTCTATTGATAATAGTAGGTTGAGCACGCCTGTCTCAGTTATTGTTGGCATGTCTAGCGGTGTTTAAATGCGCTGAATACTCTCCGGTGTGCAGCCATCGTCAACTGTGAACACAGATTGGAAGTATGTATTTAAGGAATTTGCAAAATTTTGATTTTGTCCTTGCCAATTGCAGGTGTCTTCTTGTGTTTTGGGGCTGAGGTATTTCCAAAATTTTCCAGGGGAGTGTTTTAAAAAATTAGGAAGCGTAACTGAGAAGTAGTTTGTTTTCGCTGCCATAATTTTTGCTTTCATTTCACGGATGGCGTTCGCGAGCTTATGTTTTACCTGAGAGTCATTTTTTGATTTTAGTGATTTCCTTAGTCGTTTTACTTTGCGTTTCCCATGAATGATATCGCGTGTTATCCAAGGGTTACGCGTATTTGTTCGTTTGGTCTTCAATGGTACAAAGTTTTTGATGCAGTGCGATACAATGGCCTTGAAGCTTCCCCACAGCGTATCTATATTTGTACCTTGGTAATTAGCGAGTTCTTCAAACGATTCGTACTCCGAAATTAGGTAATTAAGTATGCTTGAATCATCAGCGTTTGTGAAGTCTGGGTAAGTAGTTTTCGAGATAGTAAGAGCTGCTGTTGCTTGAATGGGTGTGGTGCACAATGTTAGCTTATGATCTGATATGCCATCGAGGACTGCTAAGTTGGTTTGATCGATCGCAAAGTGATTGCGGAGGAAGATGAGGTCAAGAATGTTAGATGCACTACCTTGAACACGTGTAGGCTCGTTGATAACTTGGAACAAGTCAAAACTAAACATAATATCAAAAAGAGTTTCAGAACACGGTGAGCGGTACGACATGCTTTGCCAATCTATATCTGGTAGGTTGAAGTCCCCAAGAAGGATCAGTCTGGATTTTTGAGCATATTGTTGCATATATTCATACAGCGAGACTAATGCAGGCTGATCTGCCGAAGGACTGTGGTAAACACAACCTACAGTGACAGTGTTCGTTCCAAATAACAACTTACAAAAGAGTGCCTCGGCACCCTCAACTTCTGGTAAGATTTCGAAGGGAATTTTTTTGTTTATTAGTATAGCCACTCCTCCTCCACGTGTTACCCTGTCTTTGCGCACGATAGCATAGTTTGGTGGGGCAATTTCTTTGTCACTGATATCGCCAGTGAGCCAAGTTTCTGTAATCGCTATGAAGTCAGGTTCGAGGCCGATAAGAAGAGATTCTAGTGACTCAAGTTTATTAAGTATACTTCGCGCATTTACATTTGCAAAAGCTATCTGTTTCGTTTTGTGGGATGACGGGGGCGTAGGTTTGGAGCTTTGCCATGTTCGTTTTTTTGGCTTGTACTCGCATTTGTCTCGGGACACGAGTTAGTTGTCGCGTTTGTCTGTGTCTTTGCGGGTACTCGGCAGTTGTTTTCTTCATCCCATTGGAACATTTCACCGTTTATGCGTATTTTGTCGAACACTAGTGCAACCTTTGCCCCGGAATCTTTCAATGCTTTCGCACTAATCCACAACTTTTTCCTTACGTCGCGTACTCGGGCTGAAAAATCTTCACTGATCGCATATTCACTACCTTTAAGTTTACTACAGTTTTTTAGCACAAGAGTCTTTTCGCGATAGTCAAGAAGTTTTAGTATTGCAGGCCTGGTTTTTCAGCTGAAGGCTTTCCCAACCTATGTATGCGTTCAATGGCGACAGGTTGAATTTTAAGGATATTTTTAGCAATGTCTTCATTAAAAATCTGTTCTAAGGACTCACTGTTTTCATCAGGATCTTCTGTAATGCCGTATACTAAAAGGTTACTCCGCCTCGATCGGTTTTCCAAGTCATCAAGCTTTAGTTCAAGTGAGGCAACGACTTTTTGCATGTTGGCGACCTGGTCTATGCAGTCCAATATTTTTTTGTCAAGGGCAGCCATGTTTTCCAATTTAGCTTCAATTGATGCTAGTCGTTCCTCTTTGATGCTTTTTATGTCTCCGGCAATTGCCTCTAGCTGCTTGGAAATCTGAGCGAAATCTGGACCGGGGTTCGTCTCGATGTCCCCGGCCAACAACAGCAAATCCGCCACATGCATTGCCAGATCACACAGTAAAGGACATAGCTGCGTTGGGCACGGCAGCACAAGAAGAAACGGATCATTTGAGCGAAGACATTTGCCGTAACGTCTTCTTACCTGCACAAGATAGACGAAAGGATTATGCATCCGCATGCCGCTGTTGCTGCCGTGCCCAATGATGTTCGCGCTGGTCTGTCCTCGCTTTATGCAGAATGGGCTCCAGTACGCCATCTGGGGAGAGCTGGAGGGCCCGTCGATGCACAGCGTCGTTGACGTCTCTCGTAGGTAGCCGAAGGTGTCGTTGACCACCGCTGTCACAGGCTGGAAGCAGCAGGAGTGGTTCGTCTGCTGCAGCAGTACGGTCTGCGTCACGAGGCCAGGGCTGTGGTGTGGCGTCGATATCACCAGCGTAGAGGCAATCAGCTGCACAAGATAGACGAAAGGATTATGCATCCGCATGCCGCTGTTGCTGCATGGTCAAACATGGCTAACGTGGTTGCGGGGAAGGTCGTTCAAGGTCATTCTCCGCTTTATGTGACGACTGCTTTACCTAGGGTGGTGAAGCTTTGCCCTTCAATAAAAGGCGCTAAATGCCTACCTTGCGTGCCGCACCTCATCTACAGTATGTATGATATCCCACGGTGCGAAAGTTTTAATGCGAAAGCGTTACTAGCCCCATTGCAAGAAAAGCCGGCGGCATGTGTTGGCCCACTCCCCCACGGGGCCAAGAGAACCTCAGTGCCTGTGAGGACTGGGAGAACCTGCTGCGATCGGAGGACCCGGACGTGCTTACCACAGCCACCCGCAGTGCTGCCAGTGCTATTCACCTTAGGAACATAAACAGCTGAGTGCAGTGCGTTCGCGATTGGACCCCGGGGCGTGCCCCGAATTCCTTTCAAATAATAAAGGTTTTCTCTCTCTGTTAGCGTCTGTGCTCGCCGTTTGTACAGAAAATCCCAGAAATGGAAAGAAAAACAGGGTGACGTCATGAAGCGGCCGTATGACGCACACACCAAACCGAGAATTGCCGTTTCAGGCAATCGTATACATGTGGTTCATCGATATAAGTCCCCACTGGCCAGGCCTCAATGTGGCGCCAGTTTTCTTGACAGCATTTGTGCGAAAATTGTGAAGCAACCGTTTGCCGTACAGCGTTCCAGGTGGTGTCATACGATTTCTCATATCAGGCCCAAAATACGAAGTCATTCAGTTTTTGCTAGTGCTGGAAATACAATGACAAGTGACGAATGTTGTACTGCCTCAAACTACGCTTTCGCAAAATCATTTTCTGATTGTCCTTTCGATGTTGCTCCAGAAGTGCTTAAGTACGATATCGTTCCGATGGACCCCATTGTCATCAATTTTGCTGGCATTGTGACGTTAATCGAGAGCCTCAAGTTATCATCCAGTTGCGGTGTCGGCACCATTAATTGGAAGTTTTTGAAGAAAACTTCTGTTTATTCCAGCATATATTTAGCGCACCTTTTCGCCCAGTCTCTCGAACGCGCCACCATGCCAGCTGACTGGAAGGTAGTGAGGGTGGTTCTACTCTTCAAACAAGGTAATCCGAATTCTCCCCTTAACTACAGACCTATTTTATTAATGAGCATTCCTTGTAAACTTCTGGAGAACATTATATATTCTAACCTCGCTCCCTTTTTGGAAAGTAACTCTTTCTTAAACTCCTGTCAGCACGGGTTCTGGAAAATGTTTTCTTGCGTGACTAATATTCTTATCTTCCACTAATATCTTATTTTCCTCTTTAGATAGTGGTTTACTAACCAACTGCATCATTCTTGACTCGCTGTGGCTTCCGATAAGGTATTGCATCACTTACTCCTTCTTAAAATGAGTTCCCTGAATTTTGACCCTAATCTTCTTAAATGGATTGAACGTTTCCGGACTAACCGCACCCAGTTTATATCCCTTAACCACTCTCCATCATCACCATGTGCCATAACAACTGGTGTTTATTTATTTATTTATTTATTTGAACATACTGCTGGCCTCACATTTGATGCCGTCGCAGGAGTGGGACATCACATACACTAAAATAACACAGGTCAAGTAAGTGCCAACACAAAGGCGATCGTAGTCCAACAAGGCAATATGCATTATACAAAAGGTAAAACAAAATAGCAAAACAGGAGCAAGTAGCATATTTGAGCACTTCGGCACGGAAAAAAAAACACAGTAACAAAAATGCAGACAAGTTTTTAAGGAGCAAGAAATGAAACAATAGCTGCTGAAGAATGATACTGTCATGAGAAACGAGCAACATGGTTAAAAAAATATAATAAGCGAGACTCAGATAAGAAAGTCGGGATGTCATCGTCAGCAAGGAAAAAAGAGTGCAAGAGTTAGCGCACCAGCATCGTAGTCGTTATTGCAAAATAAAGCGTGATATGTTGGCGATGAAATCTTCGAGTGATGCGCAGTTGACAGCATCGCAAGGCAGACTATTCCACTCACGGATTGCTTGTGGGAAGAAAGAGTACCTGAATATATCGTTGTGAAATCTGTACTCGGTTAAGTGCTGTTGGTGTTTTGTTCTGGTAGTGCGCGTGTTTGACTTTATTAAGTACTTACTCGTATCGATTTTCATACCGCCATTAAGCAGAAGGAAAAGAAACTTGAGGCGCAGTAGTCTGGCTCGGTTATGTATAGTGGGAAGGTCGGCTTGTCTTAAGAGCTGTGTAGGGGAGTCATGACGGCGATATTTGTTAAAAATAAATCTGACCGCTTTTCGTTGTACGCCCTCTAATCTTTCTATGTATTGTTTGCGGAAGGGGAGCCAACATATTATTCCATAGTCCATTATGGAGCGAACAAGTGAAGTGTATGCTAAGAGCTTAGTGTCGACTGATGCGGATGTAAGCGATCGTTTAATCGAGTAGAAAGCTGCCAGTGCTTTATTAGTAATATAGGCTACCTGCTTGTTCCATTTAAGATCCGAGGAAATTATTACTCCTAAATATTTATATTCTTCTACTTTCCTTAACATCTGTCCTTGTAGATAATAAGGGAGATTTATTGCCGCTCTCTTATTTGTTACTGTCATGCAAACCGTTTTTTCTACATTAATCGTCATCCGCCATCTTTCACAGCATTGTGCAATGCTTTCAAGGGCACTATTTAGAATTGCTTGGTCTGCATGGCAGGTTATTTCTTTGTAAATGATGCAGTCGTCTGCAAACATTCTTACTGTTATGTTAGTACTATTATGCAGGTCGTTGATAAAAAGAAGAAAGAGGACAGGGGCCAGAACGGAGCCTTGTGGCACGCCAGGCATCACATCGCCGCAATCTGAAGAGTGCCCTTTAAAGTGTACATATTGGCGCCGGCCTGTAAGGTAGCCTTTCAGCCATTTGGTAATATTATTGTCACCGAGATAATGGAAAAGTTTTTGGAGGAGCTTAGGGTGGGAGACCCGATCGAACGCTTTCGAAAAGTCTAAGAATATCATGTCTGTTTGGCCACATTTGTCTATTGTAAACGCTAGGTCGTGAATTGTCTCTATTAATTGAGTAGTCGTAGACAAACCTTTTCTAAAGCCATGCTGGTTAGGCACAATTATGTTATTTTTTTCTAGAAATGATAGGATATGTTTAAGAATTAAATGTTCGAGGATTTTGCATGTTGTACAAGTAAGCGAGATTGGTCGATAATTGGATGCGTTGGTAATGTTGCCCAATTTGTGTATAGGAATGACCTTGGCAATTTTCTATTTCTCCGGGATTTCGCCTGTTTGCAGTGATTTTTCAAAAATAATCAGCAAGAACTTTGACATCCATTCCGCGTAACGCTTAAGAAATGCATTTGGTATGTTGTCGGGACCACCGGATTTTTAGGGTCTATTTCAAGTAAGAGGGAAAGAATGCCCGATTCATTTATGATCAAATCATCTAGTTTTGCTGTGTTACTCGGAGGATATTCTAGGTCAGGTTTTTTTTCCATTGTCGTGCGTAAATACTGATATAAAGTAATCATTGAAGTCTGTAGCCTTCGCGATAGCCTCGGCGGGTGGTGGATTAGTCCTGACGTGAATTCGAATTGAGGTACCGCCAAAACTTGGGAGGAGATACTTTGATAAAATTACTTAGGGTGACGTTCATGTACTCATCTTTAGCCTTTTTTATAGCTGCCTTTAGTGCATGAGACTTTTCGCGTAATTTATCAGTGTAGACGGGTAGCGGCAGTTTATTCCTCAGTTTCCTATGTCTTGCAGTCTGGCGCTTTAATTGTATAATTTTTCTTGTTATCCAAGGGTTTTTCTTATGCACCGGCTTGACCTTTGTGGGAATATATGCTGATAGGCAGTGATGAATAATTCTTTCAAACGCTGACCATAATGTGTCTACTGAAGCTGAACTATTCATGGCGAGAGAACTAAAGGTGGAATAGGATTCATCTAGATAATCCAGTACACTAACGTCGTCGGCGTTTGTCCAGTCGAAAATTCGTGCACTCATCTTTACCGTAGGTGATGGCACGCCCAGCAGCAAGAAGCATTTAGCTGCTCTATGGTATGATACGCCATCCACTACTTCCCATGAAACTCTGTCATTTGCAATGCTATCACTCACAAAAATCAAGTCGAGTACATTTCTGCTTACTGCGGTAACACGTGTAGGTTCCTGGATAAGCTGTCTAAGGCCGAAGTTAAAGGTTACATCAAGGAGTGCATCTGTATGAGCTGTATCGGCATTTTTTTTATCAAGCGTGTCCCACGTTATGCCAGCCAGGTTAAAATCTCCCGTAAGGATTATCTTAGTATTGTGGGTGAAATGAATTTCCATATAATTTGCTAGCACGTGTAAGATATCTAGGGTAGCATTAGGGGGCCGATACATAGTGCCTAAAACAAAAGACGGATGTGGCTACCATGATTTTGCACCAAAGTGCTTCAGCGCCTATGATTTCTGGCATGGGTGTGACGTAAATGTATTCCCTGATCAAGATTGCCACACCACCGCCGCGAGAGCACCTATCTTTGCGCATGACAGTGTAACCAGGAGGGAAGACATCACTACTTGAAATATCAGGAGAAAGCCATGTTTCTGTGATTGCGACAATATCAGGAGAGTGTTCGAGAATGAATGCTTCAAGTTCTGTAGTTTTGTTGACGACACTTCTGGCGTTTATGTTCACTATGATTAAGGTGGGTGGTATTACGTGCTTGATCGGTTTTTTCCCCCTTTGAATGGCTGGTTTTTTGCCACGGGTACTCTGGCTTCTTTATCGTCGTCCCAGACATAAACCTGCTCATTGATTTTAATCTTGTCGTACATAAGTGATACTTTTTCACCCCTATCTCGGTTGTCTTTGCTGCTATCCCAAAGTTTTTTCGAATGCCACGTACACGTAAAGAAAAATCTTCGCCAACCGAAACACCGGAATTCTTTAGTTTGTAACAATTCTTCGTTATGTTTGCCTTGTCTCTGAAGCTTTGCAACTTCAGAATAACTGGTCGGGTTTTGTTTTCAGCTTTGGTGCCTAGGCGGTGCATTCTCTCGATTCCCGAGATTGTGACACCAAGGGTACCGTTAATTTTTTCTGTGATTTTTGAATTCATGTCATCTGTTTTCTCGTCCTCTTCTTCCGTAATTCCGTAAAAAATTAAGTTTGATCTTCTACTTCTGTTCTCAAGGTCATTAACCTGAAGAGCTAGCCTACTAATGATGTTTTCAAATGTCTCCATTTTCTCCTCAACACCTGCGATTCTGCCTTCGAGATGAGCCAACGTGTCCAGTTTCGCATGAATGCCTTCCAGAGATTCGTTTATAGCCTTGTTGTCATTTTTTATTTCAGCTATCTCACCAGCCAATTTGCGGATTTCAGTCAGGACTTCCTGCATGTTAGGTCCGGGGTTACTTTCCACATCCCCAGCAAGCAGCAGCAAGTGCCTCAAAGAGACTATGCTATCACAAATAATTGTATACACTTCGCCTGGGCAAGGCAGCACCACAAGAAAAATGTCGCTACTTCTGTAACATTTGCCAAACCGTTTTCTCACCTGGAGCAAGAAGATGAATGGACTACTCGACATATTCACTGCGGTGCCACCATGCCCAATGCGGCTGTCGGTCGCATCGCGCCCTTTATAGGCACGTGATGACGACGGCGCTGTGGAAGCCGCTGTGCCTCCGAGGGGGGCGTAGACCAGTTGATCCAGCCGTCCAAGAAATGCGCCGGGACCCAGCTCGTTCAGCGGGGCTTTGCAGCACTCGGTACAATGCGCAGCAGGCGGTGCTGATGCGGTACGGTTGATTGTCCGGGTGCCGTGCACGAAACGATCGCAAGAAATGAGCAGACCAAGCGCCTGGAGCAAGAAGATGAATGGATTACTCGACATGTTCACTGCGGTGCCACCATGCCCAATGCCGCTGTCGGTCGCATCGCGCCCTTTATAGGCACGTGATGACGACGGCGCTGTGGAAGCCGCTGTGCCTCCTAGGGGGGCGTAGACCAGTTGATCCAGCCGTCCAAGAAATGCGCCGGGACCCAGCTCGTTCAGCGGGGCTTTGCAGCACTCGGTACAATGCGCAGCAGGCGGTGCTGATGCGGTACGGTTGATTGTCCGGGTGCCGTGCACGAAACGATCGCAAGAAATGAGCAGACCAAGCGCCTGGAGCAAGAAGATGAATGGATTACTCGACATGTTCACTGCGGTGCCACCATGCCCAATGCCGCTGTCGGTCGCATCGCGCCCTTTATAGGCACGTGATGACGACGGCGCTGTGGAAGCCGCTGTGCCTCCGAGGGGGGCGTAGACCAGTTGATCCAGCCGTCCAAGAAATGCGCCGGGACCCAGCTCGTTCAGCGGGGCTTTGCAGAACTCGGTACAATGCGGAGCAGGCGGTGCTGATGCGGTACGGTTGATTGTCCGGGTGCCGTCCACGAAACGATCGCAAGAAATGAGCAGACCAAGCGCCTGGAGCAAGAAGATGAATGGATTACTCGACATGTTCACTGCGGTGCCACCATGCCCAAGGCTCTGTTCTGGGTCCTTCACTCGTTTCGATATAGATATTAATGACCTTCCTATTGGCATTAACTCTTCTCTTAAGATTTTTGTTGATGACTGTGTTCTATTTCGTGCAATACATAACGTTAACGGCAGCTCCCTCCTTCAGTCCGATCTTGAAAACGTCTCAATTTGGTGTCGTCGATGTTCTATGGTTCCCAATCCATCAAAGTGCAAAATTATGTCCATCTCACCTAATATAACCCGCCTAAAACGTTCGATTACATGATTAATGGAGTTTCGTTAGAGGACGTTTTATCTTATAAATATCTGGGTGTTCACATCACAACTTATCCTGGCGCATGCACATAGAATCAAGGGCGTCCGAAGAATTTTTTGCAGGGGCGGGGGGGGGGGGGGGGGCGCGTTGGTTGTTGGCGCCGGAGAGGGGGGGCAGCGGTATGTTCGCAGCAAAAAGACTAGTTTCGGAGTAAATTTGTTTAGTTATTTATAAATAAAGAAGTAAAATACACACATGAAAAAAATTACAAACAGCAAATTAATGCGTGGCTTGGTGAGATACATTGGAGTTCATTAACAAACAAATAAACAAATAAAATTAATCAAAAATGCAAAAAGATACTATCACTTCGTAGAGAAGAGTGCTCAGTCTTGCTGCATGCGGGTTCTCGCCTCACTCGAATTGATGACCAGCACACAGCACAATATGTCCACAAACACGCAACCACAGTCACTCAGTCAGTCTTCCTGAGCAGCAACTGCAGACGCCTCTGATTTTTCTAGGCGAATTGCGTGATAGCAAGGGTGATAAAGTCATTCCTGTGCTTCATTACACACTTTCGGTGCACACTCATCATACAAAGGCCGTCCAGCCTGTCGTTTGTCATCGTTTAGCATAGCCAGGTTTTCACTCGCCTCTTTGTACTGAAGGAGCGTTCGACTGTACAGGTAGTAACTGGCAAAGCTAGAGCCACCTTAATAGCTTTTTCAGCACCGGAGAAGAAGGTCTTGGCCTGATGTAGAATCTCGCAGTAAGTTATTTCTGATGGGTCCCCAGTTTTGTTGCACCACATCTCGTACAAGAGATGGCCTCTTCCTTAAAGTTGTCGATACCGTAAATGCATTGGAGTTCTTCGGCGAGGGCAGCGAACTCAACACGGCTCAAGTGCTTCATTTTCGATGAATGCAGCTGGAGAAGTTTGAAGCTGCTGTCATTGCTTTCAGAAAAGCGGCGAGCTAAAGAAGCAGTGAGAGAGTCCAAATACGGCACGCATATTGCCACACGGTAGTATTCCTCAGGCGACTGAATCCCGTAGTTGTCTCGGTGGGCCTGATGGGAGACTTGACTTGGTACAGATATCACTACATTTAAGTGACTGGCTGCCTCCCTTGCTGCATTCATGATGCCAGAGAACTCCTCTACAACGTTTGTCCGGTGGCCGCGAAAAATACGTTGCACCTCGGTGATGTGGTCACGCACAGAATGGAAGTCCATGGATACACCTTGCAGAACGTTCGTAACTGGATCGATCCGAGTGCTGTAAATCGCTACAATGTGCAAGCAGACGATGAAAGATGCGCTTGTCTTTGCGTAGTAGAGGATCTGAGCTCGTTCTCTAGTTGCAGCGTTCGAGCGTGTCTCTGTTGACGCGAGCTCCTGCAGTGCTTCGGCTATGGCGACGCCATGCTGAGAGAAGATCCTAATAGACTGGTATTTTGCAAACCATCTTGTCTCACAGCATCAGAATGTTGGGCACCAATTTTCTCCGGAGCACGCTCTCGCGAAAAAAGTTTAAGGTTGGTCTGATTGTGCCAATTGTGTTTCGGATTTCAGAGACGTCGTTCAAATCGTTGATGACGAGATTTAGTTCGTGACTTGCACAGTGAAAACAGTGCATTCGGTAACTGTTTCTGTATTATTTTGCCCACTCCAGCTTTTTTTTTTAGCCATTGTAGAGCATTCATAGTATCCCTGCCAAACGAGGTTCGAAAGAATCAGCCCGGCATTCGTCAAAAGCTTCAATATTGCAGTGACGATGCAAGCGGAGTTTAATTGCTCCAGCTCTAAAAATTACGAAAACTGCTCTCGAACACACACTTCCGCTCCCGCGTTGTCAATAAAGCGGATGCCTATAGACATCTGCTCTTCTCCTGAAATATCGGCAGCTTTGAAGCTGGAATTATTCATTCATCTCCAGCTTCTACCCGAATGTCAATGAGATCATGGAAGACTCCACTATCGGGCTGCTTGCCGCGAATTGGCAAGTCATGCGTCGCGCAAAAGACAATGGTAGAAACTGTTGGAAATATTTTCTCACGATTCCTTCCAACTTGCTCGTGCACTGCTCTGTTCAGCTGCTGTACAACGGCTAGCTGCTTGCCTTTCCTCACATCGATAAAGTTCTGTGAGGCCGTCATTGCTTCCTGGTGCAATTGGGAGTTTACGTGATCCCTACACACCTCGTGCATTTTTCGGTAGTAACTGAAAGCGCGCACGATAAAACTACCTGGAGTACCCCCGTGAACACGCGGAGGAAAAGTGACGCAAAAGCGACAAATTGCGCCCTTCGCTGTCGCTGAGTACGCAAGCCAAGGGGCGTAATCTCCCGTCATTGGTGGCGAAAAGGCCTCTTTCCAGGAGTTACATCCTTCTTAAAGTCGTATGTAACATTTGGCGACCATGGCTTACTAAGAAGGCGTAACTTCAAGACGTCAGATATGCCAATGAGATTAGCTTTGCCTAGAAACTCTCCTAAGTCATATTCTTGAGGCAAGCTAGTTGTTTTCTTGCTGTTGTCTCCGGACTTCTATCCCAAGCAAGGAGAAAGGGAGCCCGCTGTTGGTGGAGTTCCTTCCATGGAGTCGACGACATCGGCTACCGTTCGGGGATGAAAGCTTGCATCGCTCTGGTCAAATCTGGGCTTCAATCCTAAGAAAGGAGAAAGGGAATCATCTCGTCCTGCTGAGTCCCTGGACCTCACTGTTGGCGGTGTCCCTTCCATGGAGTCGACGATATCAGCTACTGTTCGGTTATGAAAGCTTGAATTATTCTGCTCAAATGCTACACCGTTGTCACATGTCACGCCAGAATCTTCAGGGGCGCATTTGCATAACGCTTCGTCAGACAACCGCTTACGCTTTAAGAAGCGTCGGATGTCCATCGTTCGGGACCGCGCGAGGCAAAGGTGGCTATGGAGTTCCTCGTGATTGATAGTGTTAGAAAATATATACACATTGATTGGAAAAACAGTTGAACGGGTACGTTGCAAACACAAAAAGGCTATATATACAACAAAAAGTTTTCTACAGGATAAATTCACGCTCGCAGCTTCATATACCTCGCTCGATCTTGCTCGCGCATCCGCACAGTCGAGCAACCGCACACACACTGCTCGCCGCTCGTCGCCCTCTCGTTCGCTGTCTTGGTTGTTCGCAGCGTCGTTGACAACCGGCCACTTAATATCACCGAAGCACAAACAAACACAGAAACGCGCACACGTGCAAGGGCTTACTTGCCGCAATGTCCCCGAGTACGCACTTCGGGTGTGAAAGGAACGCCACGCGACTTCCGAGGGGAAGGGACACTTGCCACTGAGGTCGTATAGTTTGCTTTGTGTGTGTGTGTTTTTTTTTTTTGGGGGGGGGGGTTAGAGTTCGTAAATGACTCAGGCTATGAGGGACGAAGTAGTAGAGAGCTACGGATAATGTCGACGACCTGGTGTCTTTACCGTGCACTGACATGGCGCATTCTGCATTTCACCTCCATCGAAGCGCGGCCGCATCGGCCGGGATCGAAGCCGCGGACTCGTGCTCAGCAGTAGAGAGCACTATACCGCTGAACCACCGCGCCCAGGCTTTGGTCGCAAAATGGAAAGCAGGCACTCACAGAAACAAACATATACGCACGGAAAGGACGCCATGTAAAGGGCGCTCGATTACAATAGCGTTCATACGTGGTGGATGGGTCGCGGGTCACACCGAGCATTAAAATTATGACAGAAGCCTTAAAAGCCGCATTGAAATGTTACATTATTGTTGAAAATTGTGAAATAACAGAATATGTTATAAAGAAAGCATTAGTTCACCATTGAAAGTAAACGTTATTTTTGATATGGTGACTTTTTAATGTTATTATGTTAAAATTAAAATACAATGTTATATGTTGTGCCAAAACATCAGTTTAATGTTCCAAATTAACGTTGTTTTAATATAGTCCTCTAAACTTTGTATTAATGTTGGAATCATAAATATAAACAAAAGTGCATTATGTTCGTCCCAGACCTTTTATTACTGTTCCTACAGTAAATATAATAATCGACTAGCTGTACGTTGCAACTATATCTCTTATATTGCTCCTAACATGCATTCCTGCACAGCTCCAATATTTTGTTAGGAAGTTGTCTTTATTACCCATACACCACTATTACTCACCTGCCACCCATTGGTAACGGGTGTATAGGCTTAACACGATAGTACCCGATCGGAGGCAAATGCATGATTTGCATGCTGTGCGGTGTGTGGAGCTCAAGTGCCGCCCCCGTAGTTCGTCTTTGAAAAGTGTCAACTTGGGTACCGTCGCAACTGGTGGACCCGCATGCTCGTGGGAGGTTGCTTTAAAATTTCCGAGAATGTTGCATTTATTTTTTTGAATGATTTCTATATTGTGCTATAAAACGCTAAGTATATAATATTGAAAAACATTGGAAAAAGTACATCAAGAACTTACAGTTAACTCACGACTAAAGCAAAAAAGGAAACACTGTTGTAATGTTTTGGTCCTACATGGGATCAATGTCAGTGTATATGGTGCAAAGGTGTGGTGAGCAGTAGCTTGCGATTTTTTAGTGCGCGGTAGCAATTGCCTCATCTAGCTTCGAATATGTCTGTCCTTCCTTTCCAAGTTTTCTCCTATACTTTTTCTCGTGCCCTGACTTTGTTGATGACCATTTGTGAATTTTCCAGATAGCACCAAAACATTATATCAATGTTACTTAGTCGAACATTAATTCGATGTCCTTGATGTATTTGTAAGGCCGATGCTTGTTTGGGCTACATTCATTTCTATTTGTGTATGACGCCTTCCCCGCTGAAGATAGAGCGGCGCCACTCTGCCGGAGACGAGCTGTTAAGGATCCACATAAAGTGTTTCTCATTGTACGAAGATGCACGTGCTGGGAAACACGTGGCCGTGCCGGCTCCTCTTGTGGGAAGATGGTCGGAATCATTTGCTCGCTACCGCCGCTATGACGAGGCCTCTCACGCCGGAGGGGCACTCAGCCAAATGCACATTGACAATGGTTGCCGGTTCGGTGGCCGGCGTACGAACGTATCCTGATTATAGCGAGCGACGAAGCTGAAAACAAGATGCCCTGTGCACTGTCTGCCTCCGTGTCGCTACCTATCTAGAGATCAAAGAAACAGACACCAATCTCAGACTGCTCCAAATACATGCTCGCCGGTGCCGCTGTATGTCTGCAACAGGTCGCCCTTCAGCAGAGCTAACGATGGCGTCGTTTGAAAACTGCGGAACGACGCGTACCCGGAATCGGCACCGCGCATGTGTGACCCAAAGCGTGGAAGCGGGGCTGCTTTTACCCTTTTAGCAGAGCGCACCGCCACCCCAGGCGTGCGGCGCTTTCCCCTACATTTTCGCCATTGGCGCAGCCATCACTCACGGTTCCAGTGAGGAGGCGCGTAGCAGTAGCACTCAGTGCGATGATGACGGCGGCGTTGTCGGGGGAGGGGGGGGGGGGGGGGGGGCGAAAGAGAAGGCTCCCGACAGGAGAGGGCACGGATGCCTTTTCAAGAAAGAGGGATCTTGTATTTGGTCATGGTGTACGAACATACTGCACTGTGTATTTGGTTTTACTTTGCTTTGTTTTATTGGCCGGGCGCTGGGTTTGAGGCTGTAGTGTGGCGGCCGCTTCGAAAGCAGGCTCTGCTCGTTGCCGGTCCCCTCGGCTCCCTGTTAAGTCGCTGACTCGCTGTTCATTAAGAGCGTCCTGGCGTTTGCCAGCGCCCGTTCTCGAAGAGTGCCGGCTATGCTTTATGGCCGTCATTTCCCCTCTTTTGCCGTTTCATATGCTTTTACTGGTTCTCTTCGAAGCCTAGCTGCGGCGTTCCTTTATACTTGTTTTCATTACAGCACGGAAAAAGCGCTCGGGCCAGCATTTTTGGTGTTTCACTCGCAGACTTTTTATATATGAGAAAAACATTGCATCCTTCCCTTTTCTCCGGCAAATCATACAGCATACG
The DNA here is from genome assembly GCF_052857255.1 of Amblyomma americanum. Taxonomy (NCBI): domain Eukaryota; kingdom Metazoa; phylum Arthropoda; class Arachnida; order Ixodida; family Ixodidae; genus Amblyomma; species Amblyomma americanum. Next base: position 35,365,775 of record NC_135499.1, on the reverse strand, counting down.
CACTGCAGTCGTTTTCATGGCAGTGTGGCTCTCTGGGTGTTTACACTGTATAAATTCGGCCAAGTGCTTCACAATCGTTTTTATAACCAGAAAATGAAGCAAAGCATAGACTCCTACGAATTACACTCTTGCATTAATAAAAACCTTACTTAATTGACTATCCTATTTTGATAGGTAGCCATACACAAAATTTAGTTGCGGTTGCATTTATCTGGGACCAAAATAATTATGTGCTCCTATCTTAATTCGTTAGAATGGATCACATAATGACACTACTGGCCTCGGCTTTCAGTGCACTACAAGCGTACAAGCTTATTGAGGGGCGGATTTGTACAGGCTTGGTTTGGGTGGCGGGGTGGTCGAAATTTCGTCATTTCGGCAAGGAGTGTCTACAAGCAAATGTGACGCCACAGCAAGGTGTCAAACTTTTCTTACTAAGTGTGGCAGTATAGACTTTTTCCTAAATGTAGCCGACAATTTATCAGAAAGCGGAAGTTCTCCCGATACTACTGCGTAGATCTGGAAGTTCTCGAAAACCTCAAGCGTTCCTCTCGGAATTGTTCGCTGTCTTCAGCCTGTCATTATTTCACTGCCGTGCCATCACCAGCAAGGTTACGTCATAGTGTGCAGGGTGCAAAGTTTGTTCGCAATCCTGAATGGCGCTTCTACGGATAAGAGGAACCTGAGTGTGCTAGTCAACTATTTAGCTCGAGCGAAAAAACAAATATTGTCCAAATTTCCAGGGGGGTGCTCTTGCCCCCTCTCATCATCTTGATTCCCATGAATATAATACGTTATTAACAATGCAAACAGTGCCATTGATTACATACGCAAGAACTTCTCTCAGGCTCCATCCCATTTGAAGTTACTTTTATATCAAGCACCAATACAGCCAAAGTTAGAATACACATCATCAATATGGGACCCCTCAAAACTCACTTTAGTCGTTGCTATAGAATCTGTCAGAATCGGTCAGCTCGCTTCTTCGTTTCCAATTATTCTCGCAGGCAAGTGTTTCTTTGATGAAATCTATACTTGGTCTGACTAATCTCGCACTCGTAAAAATATTTCACGCCTCAGTCTTTTCCAAAGCATTTTCTTTCATAACGAGACACTAAAACAAGATTTTTTTTCTCCTATACCGTCATACGTATCATCACGCGTTCATCATCCGCATAAAGTTGCCATCCCAACCAGTTAAAGGAATGTGCTTTTTAATTCTTTCTTACCAAAGACTAGCACTGAGCGGAACCACCTTCCACCCCATATCGCCTGCATTGAAGACGTGTCATCCTTTAAGCCACTTAACACCAAGTGTGTCATCGAACAAGCGTCTGCATCCTGATTTTTGCCTTTTTTGCCTTTTTCCTGCATTTATACTACTTATATTTTTTATTTTTTCGCCCACTTTCTAAATAGCGCGCTGCGGACCCTGAGGGTATTGTATTAAATAAATAAATATAGCTTACATGTGCCAGACAAGTAGAATGCTGGATTGCGACGGAGATTCGAACTGACGACATATGCACCTTTAATTGCACGCCTTCCCAGGTTTTCGCATCAAAATTGTGATGGAACCACTCGTCGTACAGCGTCGCCGGCGGCGTCAAACGCGCGTGTGTGGGCTGTCAATACAACCGGGGCCAGAAATGTTTTCGCATTCCCACAGGTAACAGTCTGAAGGGTCTCTGTCAATTTTTTTTCCTAACGAGAGGGTACGGCGCATGACTGTGGTACTTTTCAGATATTTATCAGCATACCTGCAGTATATCCGCCTTTGAATAGCGCACGATATTTCATAAGGCCACGCGCTGCAGCATGCTTCACACGACGTACATGCATGCGCGTGTCTGCATGAACAAGTGCTAAAAAGGAAAAATTAAGACAATTTGCGATTTCAGAACACCCGCGGCCGGCACATTGATTGATTGATTACAAACGTCTTTATTTCTTCAATGTTCTCCGATTGGATAAGCGGCAAGCGTTCGTCACGAGCGGCCGGCACAAAACAAGCCGATTCGACGGCTGAAGTGAGGATGAATTAAGAGTCTCAACAGAGCGTGAATGCCGTTGAGAGCTTTCGGTTCTGTACATGCTGCGTACAGCAGCCAAGCAGCCTTCGTGCGCAGAATGCGAGGCGAAAGATGCAGCGCTGGTTTTTTGCTTCTTGTCTGTCTTCCCGTGGTCTGGTTTTTTTTTTTTTTGAAGCCATATTTATTGCCTCAGGGCATAAAAACTATGAAGTGAGAGATGAGTAAGATGCTTAAATAAATCAAAAAAGTTTAGCTGATCTGATGAAATCAACAAGTGAAAGATGGTATGGACTCTGTGTCCATGCAATATATGAATCCGGATTGTCCCGTGAGAGTCCCACTGACGCCAGGTGCCGAATTCTCGTCGGCTTCAGCGACGGGCAGTTGGTCTGCTTTGCTCTGTTTTATTTTGAGACTCTCAGCAATCTCGGATACGCTTACCGCGCTGCTCTCCTCGCATTTGACGTTGTTTGCCCACTGACAGCAAAATAGCGTTCCTCGAGGGAGCTCAAACCTCTTTTGCATGAATGCACAAGTAGCGGTGTCACATGCACTTAGCTTCAGCGCAGTTTTCTGGATAATGAAAGCTTTGTTTCCGATAAAAGTGGTTTATTTTCTATCGCCTGACGTCAACATTGATCTTGAATATCGGCTGCCGGGTGTGGGTCGCTGGCCTCGATGACGTAGGTTCTCACAGTGCCATCTCTTCCAAGAAGGCGATAGTCGTGCGTTTGTTGAGGTGCTGGTATTAGCGGCTGAAGTTTGTCATTGGTACGATGCCCTTACGGAACTCGGTCATGACTCTTGCGATTCCATTGCGTCGCTCCAACTCCAGCTGAAAGTTACCTGGGACGAGGACATCAATGTTTTGGGCAGCACGGTCGGCTAAGGCAACCAGAATGCTCGAAATGTTCAGTGATGCGCAAAAAGTGCTCGATTAACCGTGGGTAACATGCTCACAAACCCTGAAATCTGCGAAAAGCTTTCTTGTCGGCTACTGGCGGAAGCCTCGCGATTGCAGCTGTTTTCTGCAGGTCCGTGCGTACTCCGTCCTTGCTTACGATAAGGCCATGAAAGATATGTGGAAAAAACCAGCGAAAAGGACGCATTCACAAGGAGGAGAAGTACACAGGACAACGCTGGAAGCATAGTATTGAAGAAGCGTAGCTTGTTGGGCCATGAAAGAGCAGCGTCAATTTCGGGGCTCTCTCGAGAGCGTGGTGTGCATGTGTGTTGTCAGAAAATCGATGCCTAGAATCACTTCAAGGGAGCGCTGTTGTAGCACTATGAAATTCGGAAGGTACCCATGTCCGTGATAAGATGGCAGTCGAATGCTGTCTTCGCCTTAAGATGGCCTACTTATCACTGAATAGTCCGCTCTTGCGTCAACTAGAACAATATCTTTACTAGCATCGATAACTAACTACCTCCATCTAAGGGGTTCGGCAGGAATTGCACATGGTTCCTGCTTGGCTGGGAGGGTAAGCGGGCGGCGCTCTGTCAATGGTTAAACACTTGTACTTTTATGATGAAAGCAGCGGGGCTGATTTATTCAAACCATTGGGGTTTCATCACTGTGGAGGAAGAAGAGATAAAACAAGCATGCCAAGTTTATCTGATTGGTGGCTAAAACCAAGACAAGAGTGCAATTCCACGAGTCATGGCTAGGTATCGAGAGCCTTATAAAAGGCTCAGCCTTCTCCATCTATCTATCCAGGTCTCTCTCGATGTGGGCTTGGAATAATCTGGCGGGGGCCAGGGGAATGTGCACTGCTCATGGCTGGCGCTTCTTGCGTAGCGATCGCTGTTACCGGGGGCTGCTGCACACTCTCACCCTCGACATCGCAAAGTACTTGAGACTGAGGGGAAAATGACAGCCGCCGATGCAGCGCTTTGCGGACAATCTCGTGGATCAGACCCCGCAAGTTTTCCCCGCTCGTCGCCGGGCTCCCCGTGTGGCTTGCAGGTAGCACTTGGTGTGCTCGTTGTGGCTTACGCTTGCTATGCCTTCTCAATTGTGTATATATCACTGATAAACCAAGCAATTGCAGACCAGGCCGGCAAAAACATCCTCCTCTGCAGCACCCATAAAAATGTCTTCTCTTCGCGCGTGTCTGTATCAGCGCGTCGAGAGAGGCATTCTTTGACATAGCAGACGCCGTTCCGATCGGATGCTGGATGCGGGATTGAAGAAGATATCTGCTCTTTTCTTCCTGGCGACTTTAGTTAACACCTTCAGCCGCTCTTGTTGAACCGAAGCTCACGTGGCCAAGCAAGTTTCATGAGTTGCATACCACATACTCGCTGGACTTTCCATGGCGAAAAAAAAAAACGTGGCTTACTTTAATCGGGTTTTCTCCTTATTGAAGACGGCCACACGTTGAAGAAACATTTAGCTGGGCGTATATACGCAGTAAGCTCGCGTACGCATCGCTCACTGCTTTGCGTATGCTATAAATGAAGCAAACACGACATCTTTAGTTTGCCGTGCCGTAGCGCCCCTATAGTGAACGTGTAAACAGTGGCGCCACCTAGCGACAAGACATCAAAGCACATAAACACTGTTGAAGAAATTTTTTTTTCAGTAAATATTGAAGAAATTTTTTTCAGTAATTATTGATAACAAGGGTGGGTGCACTGAGAGTCTTTTCTCTCCCAAGAAAAAAAACTGCAAATAAAAGAAAATGCGACAACTGACTAAAAGCTGGAGAACTGCTTCACCAGGTTACTGTGCTTAGGCACCATAGCGAGGTGTGATAGCTACAAGGAAAAAGAGGAAAACACACTGCATTTAGTTAGGCCTTAGAGCTTGAAAATCACCAAATTATTTGAAAATCAGGTTCTAGTTGTCGCTTATACGTCAATGTGTGGGCGAGAATGCGTGATATAAAAGCGAGCCGCGACCATTTAGAGCGAAGTATCGCTTCGAGGAATGCAGTGGCGACATGTATCTATCCGAAGTGAGCGAGCAGGGCGCCGTCATCTTGCCAACGCATCCCGTAATGTGCCCGTAGCGCGCTCACGTTGTGATTCGTAGCGCGCGTCCGCAAGACGCAATGAGATACGTAACGTTCTGCGTTTGCGCATGCACAGATACTCCGCGTATACAGCCTCACAGCGTAGGCCTAACTGAAAGTGTCTAATGTTCGGGATCCCCGCCCGGCGAGCCGCTGAAGGCTGGCAGCACCCCGCACTTGAGTAGCATAATTGGAGCTCAAGCTTAGGGTGGGCCATAGCGGATGAAGGCGCTTTCAAGTTCACCGGCTCGTATTTGGCAATAGTCCAAATTCGGGCTCAATTTATGGCAGACCGCGGATTGCTCGATGGAATCAGGTGAGGTCCTCTGGTGCGGAACGAAGCAGGCTAGTGCCACGGCTTTTTATTGTTGGGAGCATGAACTGACACCCCGCACCTCCACAGGCGTCGTCGACAATGAACGAGGAGACTGACATGAAATTCAAACTCCTTAATGGGCTGACCACAAGGAACTGAACAATTGGGCGGCGGCGGTGATCATCGAAGAACAGAATAACCACCGCTCTTAATTTCAAGCTGGGGAAGAACTTTCGAAATACGGTGCGAAAGGACAATCTCGAACAACGTTGACGCAGGTGTGAGTGGCTGCCAGCGATAACACCGAGTGCCGGCGAACCTGAGCAAAAACACAAACATTACAAAGCTTCGCAGTATCATCATCGTGAAACGGGGCAAAGGAAATTTTGCATAGGACATTGGGCATTGACATCACAGCCACTATAGCTGGGGTAGTATGCCTAATGGCGCGATGTTCTCTTTCTCAGCTACTTTTAGAAGCTTTGCTCTTCTCTAGTGAAAATTGTCAAAGTTGTTCTGCTTCCAACCTCTCGGGAACTCTCAGAAATGTGGCAGGAGCTTGCTGGAGCAAGTGTTACGGTGGCGGCAATAAAAGCAAGCGCATTCACGTGCAATGAAACAGCGGTGGTAAAGAACTTTTAAGCGCTAATTAGCCACTGCAGCGGTGCTCCCAACGTACAGAGGCACAAATTTGAGCAAAAAGAGGCTCGTATTTTCATCTCTGCTTCGGAAATTTTATGGTGTTCTCACTGGCAGGAACTCAGCCAAAAACTACAATTTTTCAATCACGTTTCAGAACCCAAGTAATCAGTCTGCATAGTTTGAAAAAAAAAATGAGTGAAGTATTTTACAATCCCCGTTTCGGAGGATCTACTTATTCCATTTGATTTGTTTTTCATTTCATTGTTTCATGCACTGAAGGACATCAGGGGGCGAGAGGAAATTGCTGCTTTGGAGGCAACTTGAACAGCTCGCACCCCCTAATGCATAGGGGCAAGGGGAGGTACACTACAATCGGTAAGTGGAACATAAGGAGCAACACAGTTTTTAAACCATAATTGTCAAGAAATAAGATTTAAAATTGAGAGACATGACGCAGTTATATAAATACAGCAGTGATGTACAAATTTTATAAACCAAAAGTCGAAACTTCTTTCACTGATGGCCCCACCGCGGTGGCTCAGTGGTTAGGGCGCTCGACTACTGTTCCGGAGTTCCCGGGTTCGAACCCGACCGCGGCTGCTGCGTTTTTATGGAGGAAAAATGCTAAGGCACCCGTGTGCTGTGCGATGTCAGTGCACGTTAAAGATCCCCAGGTGGTCGAAATTATTCCGGAGCCCTCATCTACGGCACCTCTTCTTCCTTTCTTCTTTCACTCTCTCCTTTACCCCTTCCCTTACGGCGTGGTTCAGGTGTCCAACGGTATATGAGACAGATACTGCGCCATTTCCTTTCCCCCCAAAACAAATTATTATTAATTATTATTTCACTGATGCTTAACATAAATAACAAAATAGCATTAAAAACAGTTGTATATGATTATATAAACTGCAAAATTTCCGTGCATCAAAAGTACAATATACATATCAAGTTCACAACATGTTATCGTTTCGAGTATATTCGTGCACCGTATAATTTTTATGAAAGTCATTTAATAGTACGCCTTCGAATAATGTTCTACAGCATTTGCATTCCATAATTAGTTTTGATGAAGGAACCTACCATTGGTCCCGGTGTCGCGTATGGTATTTATTTATTTTATTTATTTATTGGATACTGCGGGCATGCTGTATGTCCAAGCAGGAGAGCGAAATACATGCAGGGGAAAAGCAATGCAAGTACGATAGTACCGAACAATATAGATGCCACAAAATAAACAATGGAAAAATTGAAAATGTGCGTACAGTGCAGCTACTAAGCCAGCAGTGAAGATATCAATAATGATTGGAAAGCAACGGAGAGTTCTGCGGCAGAGCATTCCATTCAGAAACGGTTCTTGGAAAAATAGAAAACTTGTATGCATTTGTGCTTGCAAAAATAGGTTATAGGCTATGGGTGTGCTTGTGGCGCGAGGCTCGTCTAGGAGCACTAGCGATGTGATTTTCGGGTCGAATACCAAGTCGAGAAAAGTATAGTGAATGAAAGAAGTTGAGACGGGCTTTCTTTCTTCTGTCTGCAAGTGGTTCTAAGTCTGCAAGTTTCAGCCAGGCGGAAGGAGAGTTTAGGCGCCAGAAACGGTTGAAAATAAATCGAGCCGCAAGACGATGCATTTTTTCTAGTTTTTGGGCGTCATCTGTGTGTAGATGTACCAGACAATGCAGACATATTCGAGAATTGGCCTTACAATGGATTTCGATGCCTTCAGTCTTAGGGCACTAGGCCAACCACCCATCCGAAACTTAAGAAGTCCAAACTTTTTGCGGCCGGAAGAAGATATATTATCCATGTGTTTCGTCCATTTGAGTGGTGACGTTATTGTGATACCTAGATACTTATATTGTTTTACATATCTGTGGCATTGTTATTTATGTTGTATGTAAAATTAAGTTGCGCAGTGTTTTTACTGATGCAGAGAAAAACTGTTTTATCAAAGTTAATAACCATTTCCCATTCGTTACACCATTTTGCTAATAATTGTAGATTTGCGTCCAAAGTAAGCTGGTCAGACACAGATTTGATAGTATTAAATATTGTCACAGGCCAGACGGAGAACAGTCGTAGACGTAGAGGGGGACCGCAGAACGGCCGAGGTTTTTAATCGCCCAGAACAGAGCCAGCTCGAGCGCGCCTCACGCGAACGCGACCACTTCGTCCTCGTCACGGCTAGCGCGCAGGTAGCTCGAGCCAGGTCCGTGGCATTAGTCCCCCGAAAAAGAAGAGCATCGTCCCGATGCGAGGGTATGTACAAAGCAGAAAACGAACAGGAAAAGCAGGAAGACAATGTTATTAAAAAAGAAACGAACAAAAAGAAACAAATTAAAACGCAGAACCCGAACACAGTTTAAAGTGGAGCGTCATCGCTCTCACGCGAGAAGTATGGCTTAAGTCGCATTACATGCACAATGTCAGTCCGTGGTTGCCGACGACCGGTAGCCACAGTTCCACGTGGAACAACCTCATAATCCACGTTTCCAACACGACGGAGCACCTCATAAGGTCCGAAATATCGGTGCAGCAGTTTTTCGGACAATCCCTTTTGGCGGACAGGGGTCCACACCCACACACGGTCACCGATGTTGTAGGTAACCTCCCTGTGGCGCCGGTTGTAACGTCTGGAGTCCGTGTCTTGTTGAGCTGTGATGTGCAAACGAGCAAGCTGGCGAGCTTGCTCGGCTTGTTCGACAAAGGAGCCCGCATCTGGTGTCAAGTCATCATCCACGCACGGGAGCATGGCGTCCAGCATCATCCGCACTTCTCTAACGTAGACTATACGGAATGGTGTAAAGCGGGTTGATTCTTGAGTCGCTGTGTTGTACGCGAATGTGATGTAGGGGAGTATTTGGTCCCAGGTTCTGTGCTCCACATCCACGTACATGGAAATCATGTCGGCCAGTGTTTTATTCAGGCTTTCTGTGAGCCCATTTGTTTGGGGATGGTATGCTGTCGTTGTTCGATTGCTGGATTATGCCGTCATTGAGCATCTCCTTCACTTGCGTTTGGATGGCCTCCCGCTCTCGGGGAGATACGCGATAAGGCTGTTGATGTATTGGGCGCGCGCCATCGTGCGTGACTATCCGATGCTTAGTGATGGGCGTCTGACGTACCTTACACGACGAGGTAAAGCAGTCCTTAAACTGCAGCAACAATTCTTGCAATTGCTGCCTTTCTGCGGGCGGGAGGCCCTCGTTTATGTGAACGGCGCGTACTGCCTCTTCGTCAACTTCACCAGACGTGTCTTCTAGGCTTGCGAAACACTCAGCCACCTCTTGGACGGGGTCGACGTGGGCGATGGCTGTGCCACCAAATAAATGGCGGTGTTCATTACTGAAATTGGTCACGAGGACTTCAGTGCGACCGTCAGATAGAAAGGCGAGCCCTCTTGCTACGCAAACACCCATGGTGGGCAAAAGAGAGACATTTGGCTCAACAACACGTTGTCCGCAATGTGGCGCGTCGCAAGTGACCCTAGCCAGAATACTCGCCCGTGGAGGCACCGTTACGGCATCGTCGGATATACGCAGTGCGGCTCTGCAATTCTCGGGGGCGGGTTTGGTGGCAGCGAGTTCAGTTGAAAATGTAACCAATCGATTTCGAAGGTCTATAGTCGCACCATTTTCTCGAAGAAAGTCGAGACCGAGAATGACGTCTCGTGAGCATTCAGGCAAAATGAGGAACGTTGCCACGAACGTGCATCCGCGCACCGTAATTCTTGCCGTACACATTCCGAGCGGCGTAACCACGTGGCCACCAGCCGTACGTATCTGTGACCCTGCCCACGGCATCATAACATTCTTCAGCACCTTAGCCATCCTACCGCTCATTATCGAGTAGTCCGCACCCGTATCTACTAGTGCGCTAACCTCCTTAGAGTCAATCAGCACGGGTATGTCAAGGGAGACCTTGGTCTTACCAGACCCAGTCGTCGGCACCGTCTTCGTCGTCGTCGTCGTCGTCATCGGTATCGTGGTCGTCGATTCGGGAAGGGTCAGTCGGCGCGTCGGTGGAAGCTTTTCGGCAATACGGCGTTCGGCGGCCTCGCCTCCAAAGGTCGCCTGTTCTAGTTTTCCCGGTGCGGGCTCGAGGAACCACGCTGTGCACCAGGTCCATAACCGGACTGATGAGGCGACGGATGGCGAGGTGAGGGCGATCGGGACGTTCGGCGCGGAGGAGGTGGTGAACCACGCCGGCGGGTGACGTATTCGTCAAACTCCTGAGGCTGTTCGGCATGCCGCGGACGGGACTACCTGCAGACAAGCCTCGCAATCCCAGAGGCCGATATGGACACCGCCGGAAGATGTGACCGGCCTCGCCACAATGGTAACACAGGGGATGTCGGTCTGGCGCACGCCAAATATCGGTTTTCCTCGGCGCCTGTCCTCGAGCTTGCCAGTAGGGAACCGGCTGCTCGGCGTGTACTGCGACTACCGAAGGGGCATACGGTGGCGCGCAGGGAACCGGCGCAGGACGGCGCAGCACGTCCGCATACGTCGCTGGCGGCCAAGAAGCTGGCTGTGGTGGCGGCTCTACTGGAGCGACGGGCAATCTGAGCGCCTGCTGAACTTCCTCCCGAATGGCGCTAGTCAGAGAGTCCACAGGAAAAATCCCCTGAAGTTTCTGCAGCTCCTCACGGACCACAGAACGCACGATGTCCCGAAGGGAGCTTGTATTGGCCCCCTAAGCAGCATCCAGGGGGTGTAGAGCCGAGATAGGGTTTAGCTGCCGGTCGTAGAAATTGTACCGTTGCTGGAGCGCCCTCTCCATGAGCACAGCCTCGGAGAGGAACTCGACGACTGTTCTGGGCGGGCTTCGCACAAGACCGCAGAACAATTGCTCTTTCACGCCTCTCATCAGGTGTCTGAGCTTTTTCTCTTCCGTCATGGTCGGGTCCGCTCGGTTGCAGAGGCGCGTCACTTCCTCCACGTACATCGCTACGTTCTCGTTTGGTAGCTGAATGCGAGCGGTCAATTCACGCTCGGCCTGTTCACGGCGATCGCTGCTGGTGTAAGTCTCCAACAGCTGGCGACGAAAGTCCTGCCACGTCGTTAGACTCGTCTCGCGGTTTTCGTACCAGATCCGAGCGGCGTCTTCCAAGCTGAAGTAAACGTTCCGGATCTTAGCACTGTCGTCCCAGCCGTTGAAACGCGCAACGCGCTCGAACTGATCAAGCCAGTCTTGGGCGTCCTCCGAGTATCCGCCGTGAAAGGGCTTCGGGATCCGGGGATTTTGCAGGCTCACAAAAGAAGCAGGTATGAACGGGGCGCTGTCTGACCTTGCTGCCGTGGTCGTAGCCTTGGGTGCGCTCTCTTGACGCTGGGGTCCGAATTCTGGAGACAAGCCGCGGAGCCTGCGGCTGACACGATGGACGGGGGTTCGCACAAGAGGCACCGGGCTTGTGCTTCGGCTCTCCGAGGAAGGATGGAGCATCAGCCGAGAATACCCAAGCGACCTCCACCAGATGTCACAGGCCAGACGGAGAACAGTCGTAGACGTAGAGGGGGACCGCAGAACGGCCGAGGTTTTTAATCGCCCAGAACAGAGCCAGCTCGAGCGCGCCTCACGCGAACGCGACCACTTCGTCCTCGTCACGGCTTAGCGTGCAGGTAGCTCGAGCCAGGTCCGTGGCAATATAATACAGTCAAGCAGTTTAACGGGCACAGAAGGTTCGAGAGCTTCTTTCAGGTCGTTAGTATATATATTGAAGAGTACTGGACCCAAAACAAATTCCTGAGGCGCACCTGTGTAAATCTTTAAGAATCGAGAAGTGGTTCCATCGATGTCAACAAACTGCTTTAGTTTCGATAAATATGGTGTGACCCAATTGAATATTTGATTCGGAATGCCTATTAATTCCATTCTTTTTCTAGTTTATGATGAGAAACTCTATCTAAGGCGTTGGAATAATCTAACAAGATCATGCCGACCTGGCCACCAGAATCAAGCACTTTGGCAAGTTCATCTACAGTGACCACTAGGTGTGTTTGTTGTGGAGAATCCTCGACGGAAGCCATGTTGCGTTCTACAGCACCCTCTTCCACATCTCGCTTACTTCTTTGGGCTCCAGCCCACGAGTCGCTCAGCGGAAACGCCCAGGCACACACTCTCGCTCGAGATCTCAGATGCCGAGCCGAGAGTATGATCAGCCACCCTGCTTCCGCTGACACTAATATCCCACGCGCTTCTCTACTCACCACTTACACGGACATACTCCAGCACTACCGACTCCAAAGGTGCACATATCCTCCCGCACACCGCGATCTAACAAGACGCGAGGCCGTCCAATGGCGCAAACTACAAACTGGCAGCTTCCCACACCCCCTCTTATACAGCAGGATCTTTCCGGAACAGATAGCCCCCATGTGTAAACACTGCTCAACTCCGGCCACACTCATACACATGGTGTGGACTTGTACACATTACAACACAGACAACGCAAACACCCCAGAGACGTGGGAGTCTGTCCTGTGTACTTCCAAGCCAGCAGACCAACGCTGGCTTATCCAGCGCGCGGTGGAGGCCGCGGCATCCCAAAGGATCCCCGCCGACCTCCTCTAAGTCAGCGCAACCGGTCCTTTGACTGGTCCCCTGTTTTTGGGCGCAATAAAAGAGTTTACCTACCTACCATGTTGCGCTTTGGTCATTATTCCCATCTTGTCTAAAAAATTGTTGATGTATTTCGTGAGTACGTATTCTCGCACTTTGCAGGCGGTGGAAATCAGTTAAATAGGGCTGTAATTACCAACTTGCAGTCGGTTGCCAATTTTAAAAACCGCAACGACGCGGGAAATATTCCATTCATCTGGTACTATGCACGATTAAAGAGACTTATTAAATATTATTATCAAAAACTTGGCTAGTATTTCAGCGTACATTTTAAGAAAGGCAGTGGGAACATTATCGGGGCCAGAGTATTTCTTGGGGCCTAGCCGCAGTAGTAGTTCTACTATTCTTTCTCTGCTAATAGTAACACTTCTTTCGAGACGGTTCAGACAGCAATCATTAAACCTTGTATTAGATTCGGTAAACACGCTTTCGAAGTAACTATTAAAAGCATCGGCTATTTCCTTTTTATCTGCAATGGCAGAGTCGTTGACAATTATCTTGTCAAGTTCTCAAGTTCTTTTGTTTGAGATAAACTGCCACAATTTACTAAGATTTTGTGTCACGAAACGACCAAACGTCTCACTACAGTAGCGCTGTCTTCATTCTTGTAACTGCGACGCAAGTGTAGCTTTTAGGCTGCTAATGATAGAAATGGCATCACTTTTTTGTCTCCGGTATCGCTTCAGCTTGCTTTTAACGCGAATTATCTCTCTAGTTATCCAAGGACTTTTCCTATCTACCTTCACTTTCTCTATCTGGAACAAAGTTGTGCAGGCAGAAGTGGCAGAGAGTCCTAAACCTTACCCAACGTGTATTAACATCACCACTATCGAATTATTGTAGTGAATCTTCTAAAGAGAAAGCAGTGCTAGGATGATCTGCTAAAGCACAAACCATTACGATCCTGAAAGCAATCTTCAGGAATCGACGTGGAAGTGAGCAACAAAAAAATACCAACTTATGGTCCGAGATTCCACCATGCACATCAGTAGAACAGTTATGCAATTTGGACAAAAGATTAGGCCTAACACTGAAGCTGTTGATTCAGCTACACGAGTGGGGAGAGCAACCACCTGCTTAAGATTATAAGCTATCAGCATGTCCAGAAGAGTGTCTGCACTTGGTACTTCATGCGTGCCAGCAGTCAGCGAATCCCAGTCGACATTTGGAAGATTAAAATCATCTGCTATCATCATGTTGTGTCGTCGGTATTTCCCTAGCTGATCATGCAGCTTCAACATAAAGTCATGGCGAACTCCAGGCGCTCGGTAGACACCAACGATAACAATAGGATTACCACAAAAGTTAATTTGACACAATACACTTTCATGCTCACTGTCGATGGGAGGCAGATCATGAGATGATAATCCATATTTAACCAGAATCGCAACTCCGCCTGCCCTCGATAAGCGATCCTCATGGTAGCCAGTGTAAGACGGTGGGAAAATGCAACTGTCAAGCACATGAGGCTGCGCCCAAGTTTCAGAGATCACCACCTCATGAGGATCGTAAGAAAGTAAAACATGCTCAAGACCTTCCTGCTTGTTGCACACACTTCGTGCATTCAAACAAATAAGGCGCAAAATCATTCAGCTCAGTGAACCCGTTATTGTCAAGGCGTCAGGGCTCTTCTGGCTGCTTTGTGCTACGCAACAGCACCCTGCAGTTCTTTTCTTCGTCCCACGCATAATGGTCGTCATTTATCAGCAGTTTGTCATGGACCAGCTTTGCTTTATCATTAGGGCGACGATCGTCTTCAAAGGACTGCCACAATTTCTTTCTTTTCTTCTGTGTGACATATGAGTAATTGTGCGAAACCGACAACCCAGAATCCTTGAGTATGGAACAGTTTTGAAAGACTGCAAGCTTCTCGTTGTAGTTAAACAGGCAGAAAATTACTGGCCGAGGTCGATCCTTGTAGGGTTTGCCAATTCGGTGAATCCGTTGAACTGTGCTCACTGAGACGCCTAGTTTATCTCCACATACTTTCTGGAGGACCTTTTCATCTAAATCAGCTCTCATTTCATTTGGGCTTTCTTTTATACCAAACACCACAACGTTGTTCGGGCGAGCGTGGTCCTCGTAATTAACCATTTTCTTACCTTGTGTTGCCAAGGCTTTTTTGCAAATGCTTCACCGATTTCTCAAGTTGCTCTATTCTTTCTTCGTTAGCTTTGCATAATTCCAGAACCTCCTCTAGTTTTGAGTTTATTTTAGAAAGTGTTGCATCGCGACTCCAGTTACCTGCCTTCATTTCCCGCAATTCTTCCAGGATTATGCTTAACATTTCCATTTATCCGGCACCTGGATTCGGCTCAACGTCTCCGCACTCAAGAATCAAGAGAACTGACCAGCAGTCAACAATCATGCAAATGACACTTCTGAAGGCAAGGCAGGATCACAACTGCATAATAGCTGGAACGAATGGAACAATATAGATTGTAGAAAGTAACCTGCACAACCAGCCAGGCAAATTTAGCCATGCTGTTCTGAAGAATGCTGCCGTGCCCTCTGAAGTTCACAGGGCGATCCTGGGGTTTTATGAGTGGTCTGGTGACGTGACTGTCGCGGAAGCCCGGTGACGCCACCTGATGATAGCAGCTTGAATTCCGCGTTTGTCATCTTGAAAAGTCGGTGACATGAGGCCCAAGCATGCGTTGTCGCACGGCGCATGCCCAGCCAGACGGGGCTTGGCGATTCCAGGCGGCGGCACGGCGAGGCAAAGAACCTGTACAACCAGCCAGGCAATTTTAGTCATGCTGTTCTGAAGAATGCTGCCTTTCCTCTTTATTCTTTATTCAATAATTACCCCGCATTGCCCGAAGGCGTTACAGCGGGGGGGTTACAAACTTGCAAAAAAGACACCTTTATTAACACAGCACACATGCACTTCTGATAAATGATTCCTCTGTCGCATAGTCTTGACAAAAAAAAGAATTTTCAAGCAAGTTTGTCCTGTAACGGTACTCTCGAATTTTGCAAGAATGATCATGTCGTTTTGAAACGTAAAAGGGCTGTTTAAAATAAACTTGAAATAAATGCGTTTAAAATAAATGCTCAGTAGAATAATTTTAACCTTAACTTCCTTCTACAAGGAGCAAATTTTTGCCATTGCAATTAATTTTTCATTTTCGTACAACTATCTCCTCGTCCGTACCTTCCCAAGACAAACCTTGCTGCCCTGTCGTGGATTCTCTCCAGCTTGTCAATCAACGATTGCGGTGCAGGGTCCCATACAACACAGGCATATTCCTGTGTTGTATGGAACCCTATGGTTGAAACTTGTTACCTAGGCTACCTAACTGTGATAGGAAGTTATTTTGCTTTTTTTCTTTCATTAGAGCTGCACACAGATAAAAATCGTAATAGTGTTCTTTGTTTGATAACTCGAGTTCTTTAAGCATTGTATCAGCTGAGCATTGTGAGGTTGAGTTTGATACAAATCTTACAATCTTCTTAACAGGACTAAGTTTTCAGCATTATTAAATGTACTGCTACCCTGTACAGGAAAACAGCAGCGTACAGCGGGCAAGAAAATAGTGTGGTAAAGGAAGAGCCTCATGTTTAATGGATATGCGTTGCCACAGCAATAAAGCAAACGATTAAATCGAATTCAGAGACGCAGTGGGAATGCCAGCTGGTCTGCAGAAGCGCAAGCCACCTCCCCACCACATCCTGCAGGTTGGGGGCTGCCCACACACCTACCGCCACCCTCGATCCGCTTCCGCCCACCTCGGCTTATAGAGAACAAGCATTCATTACAGTTTGGTTTTATGGAGTTCAACGCCCAAAGCAGCTTAGGCTATGAGGGACGCCGTAGTGGAGGGATTCGATGAATTTCAACCACCTGGGATTCTTTAGCATGCACTGACATCGCGCAGCCCACGGGCCTTTAGCATTTTGCTTCTGTCAAAATGCGACCGCCTGGGCCGGAATCGAGCTCGCGTCTGTCGGTTCAGCAGCCGTACATGATAACCGCTGGGCCATCGCGGCGGCATTTCATTACAATAAAGAAATCGAACTATAATTCAGGGTAAATACAACTGCTTCTGCACAACTGTCTAATCAGATGCCTCATCGGCCCGCAACTCTTTTTATGTCAAAGACGACTGCCTGGCACTGCTGACGACCGTTCTTTTTTTCCCGTGGACATCAGCCACCCACTCTCGAATAAGCTCCGCCGTAGCTCCGCAGTGTGTTCGCGTCGCTTCCATAGTAGCGCGTGCGCTAGGGCGACATCGGCAGGCACATCCGTTGTTTCCTCCGTCGCAGACTTATCGTTCCGCTCTTTGCGTCGTCTTCGCCTTTTTTTCCCTGTCGCCTCACTGCCGGTTCTTCATGTGCGGCACCCTCCCGATCTTAACTGTCGTCCTGGCTCCGTTGTTCGTTGCGGGATGGGTCATCCTTCTGCACTTGCATTGCGTTCTCCCGGGAATCCGGATCTGTTGCTAGCTCAACTTATTCAGGCCCCTGTGACGAACTCGGGTTTTGTCATTGGCGGCAAGGATGTTGCCTGTTGCAGCTCGAGTGTAGCGGCGCGCACAGCTCCGTACTCTTGATGGGCAACGATCGCTCCCACCCGAGGAGGTCAGAAGCAGGATCAAAGCGAGCCCCACCGCGAAGCACACGAACTACACGAAGGTCGGAGCAAGGCTCGCGTTGACCGACAGCGGCGACAATTCAAGGGCGGCCAGCGGGCAACGTACGTGGACGTGGCGGCGTACCCCGAAGGGGTTCTCTTTGCTGTGGCCGCGTTGAGCGGAAGAGACAACTCCTTGACCACCGCGGCTTCTATCAGGGCAGAAAGCCCAGCTGCGGCTGAAGCCATATCCGCCGCGCTAGTCATCAAGCACCACGGCAGGGTGGCAGGGAAGTTCACGTTGTCACCGACTCGCAACAGGCCTGCCGGAACTTTACCAACGGGCCAACACCGCTGCTGGCAGATCTTGGGCTCGAAGCTGGAAGAATGCCATCAAATAACGTGGACGCCGGGCCACGCCGGACTGGTGGGGAACGAAAGGGCGATTGCCTTAGCTCTAGAGTTAACCAACCGAGCAGAGCAAAACCAATCGTCCGATCAATCCCCATTTTTTACCTTCGTGCCCCTGCCATCCAATTACTGCGAACGCCTCGAGATCCAGCGGCTAACCGCAGGATTCATCCACTCCTCCAACAAAAAGCTCAGCACTGAAGGCACCGTAGCCCTCAGACTTATTCAAACAAACACATTCCTGAACCTGCACAGATACAGCAAAATGTACCCACTCGCATATCGCGACGTCTGCCGCTGGTGCGCTGACACACGTCCCACACCCTTCCAAATCTTATGATGGTGCGGGTGCAAACAGCAACACAAACATGCCTAGCGCATCATTTATGTGGTGGGAGGTAAAGCTGTCCAGCGACACCCTGCCGGGACAAGAAGCATTCGTCCAGCAAGTTCGTCCAGCAGCCATGGCCAGTGGAGTACTTTAACGAGGAAGCCACCCACTCGACCACTGGAACGAGATCAATAATTTTGTTGTTCCTAATAATCGTTTCTCCTTATCCTCCTCTCCTCCTTTCCACGACCATCTACCCACACATACCCAACAATTCTGGACAAAATCATTTTTGAACGGGAAAGAGTATAGAGACGCAATTTTTTTATATGTTGTAAGGTTTCACTAAAACGGATGCTTGGGCAAGTGGGTAAGTCAATTTAAAACAGAACAGCGCGCACTTTGACAGAGACTACGAGGAAGACACGACACAGACGAGCGCTGTCTCCTCTTTAGGTCATCTCATTCTAAGCTGGATAAACGCGCCGTGGCGAAATCATGCTTTCACAATGCGCTTAACAATTCTTGCATGCACTCAATGGAAGCTAACTTCTTTCACCAAACTGATCGGCTCATAAAGGCTGGTTATCCAAAGCAGCTGCTAATGTCAGTATCAGAATCTATTCTCAGTTTTTTGAGCAAAAAGAGAAAATGGGAACGGGTAGACTCGTTGACGCGAAAGGAAAAAGAATAAAACCACTGTTGTGCCTTACATTCATCATTTCTCCAAAAGACTAAAAAACATAGCAAATAGAGCACGTGTCAAAGTTATTTTTTTCGGCTCCGGATAAGATTGGGGAGATGTGCAAAATGGTTAATACCGAGTTCGTTCCTAGAGAGTGCGACATCAATCATGAAAATCAATTCGTCTCCTGTGAAGAAGATGTAGTTTATGCCATTCCCTTGTCATGTGGCAAGCTTTATGTGGGTCAGACGGGGAGATGGCTCAAAGAACGCCTGAAGGAGCACAACAATGTGCATAACACTGTAAAAGGGCATCTCGGCATCCACTGTAGAGACTGTGATGACCCCCCCATAATGCGCAGGTCCACACGGGACGGAGAGGCAAAGAGACGCCGTATGGCTCAGTTTAAACAAACAGATATATTCAATAATTACACATGATTAAGATTATACATCAGAGGCTGGGTCGTCCGAGCTTACGTGCCGACGACTTCATGGGGACGATGGAGGGGCTCCGGAGTTGAGCTCGAACGGTTGCTGGCAGAAGCTGCGCGCCGTCGGGCTTCGGCGCTGAAGGCCCCCTTGGCGAACGATGTCGTCCTGAGCGTTTTTCTTCCGTACTGCTTGTCGATTTTTATATCCTCTTCTCCCCACACTCCCTAGGGTGAGGACGCCCACGCCGGAGTGTGGGGGGGGGGGCCTAGGGCTTTCACTTGGGCGCACAAACACATCTCGCCCCCCCCCCCCTCACGTGTTGAGTCCGAGGGAAAGAAGGTTGTCGTCGAGGTAGCGCATAGCGTCGGCTGTGGTAAGGCGCGCTCTGGCCCGCTGACTGTTCCCGCGGGTCACCGGCCTCCGTTCTCCGTCAAATGACACTCGCCCCTCAAGGCCGGAACGCGAGGTCACTAAAAGGCCGGGAAAGTGGTCCCTTGTCCTGGGATGTGCTCGGAAGGGTTGATTGATGATGCCCGCCGAAACGAGGGCCCCCTGGAACGGCCACGGCAATTGGGGAAGATAACGCCCGTCTCCCCGCGGCGGCGGCGGCGTTCGTCTCGTACCGACACTATGAAAAGGGGGTCCGGTTGGGCTTAAACCCCTTCGTTCTGGTCGTCTCCGTGCGGTCCACGGCGGCAGGCCCGAAAGCAATCCCACTCAAGTTGCTTGCAGCCATATACAGTAGAAACATGCAAGGGGGTCCGGTTGTGCTTTCGCCGCCACTGGGGGCTGCGTCTACGCCGCGCCGTCGAACGCGGACGCTCGTAGCACACACAAGGAACGTCACACTCGCTCACCCTCCAGAAAAATGTTCTCCGAACATTTGAGTCCATGCAACTCCCCTTGTCTTTCTGAATCGCCTCGCACAGTGCGTCCGACAAAACACTTTTCGCTGCACTCAACACCACTGCACAACACCATATGCCTCCGCTGTCATAACTGGCGTCTCCAGGGGCAGCACTGATCTTCTTTTACAGATAAACATGAAACTCAGCACCCAAGCCTCTCCTTTCTAGTCCAAACTGGACGAAATAAATTTACCACAGTTACAAAGGAGCTCCCACTTCTAGCACGATCACGGCACAGACAAAAATATAGATAACGAAAGGAAGTAGGGCAGGTTCTGCATGCGCTCCGCATGCTCTCCTGTGAAGGTGTTACTTAATGACAGAAAGGTTTAACTACCAACTCCGATAACTTAACACATAAGCACATAGCAATGTTATGAGCTGCGGCATTACACAATTCCAACCAGTTCACAACTCCGCTCTGTTTACGCCATTAGTCCAACTTAGCTTTCCGATTTCGCAGCAGATATCGGCCTTCATGAGTCATACTAAGTAAGTCTGTGACCCTTTGTCTGCTTTGGGACTCGCGAGGGCTCGTGGCAGGAGCCTCTCCTGGCGTTATCTGCGCGGCAACCTCGCGCGCTTCTTCTTCTTCTAGCAATGCATGAAGTAAATCCGGTGGCATTCCGGCCGTCACCTCTGGCGCCTGCCGAACAAATGCAGGAGAGGGCGTTTCTTGCGAACTATCTGCGCGCTCCGCTTTACTTCTGTCCCAATCAAAATCCGCGCTTTCCCTTTCCGCATTTCGTGAATACTGAACCGGTGCCAACTTGAGGCGATTTGCGTGTATTCTTATCAAGCGCCGGTTCACGTCTCGGACTCTGAAGTTTACCGGAGAAAGCTTCTCGACAACCTCGCACGGTCCTCTCCACTTCGTCTGAAACTTACGAGCTAGCCCAATCTGCCTTTGGCAGTTTTCAATGTACACGCTGTCCCCCACATCAAACGGCGCGTCTCTAGCACTGCGATCGTGCACCTCCTTCCTGCGCTTCGCCGCTTTCTTTGAGGCCTCCTTTGCGATGTCCCTCGCCACTTGCAATCGCGATTCTAGCTCAACCTTATAGTCGTCCAGTGAAGCGTATGGGACACGACGGGGGCCCTCTGGCACTTCACTAGGCTGGTCCGGGTCTCGGCCGTAGAGAAGAAAGAATGGCGATTCGCCCGTGCTCTCGTGTGCTGCGGAATTGTAGGCAAACATTGCATACGGGAGCCACAAGTCCCAGTCCCGCTGGTCGCGCGAAACAAAATGCGACAGGAACCCGGCCACGGTTTGGTTCAGTCGCTCCACCGCGCCGTTGCAAGCCGGATGGTACGGTGTTGTCTGCTTCTTAGCGATCTTAAGCAGCTCGCAAACTCTCCTCATTAGCTGCGACACGAAGTTCGTTCCCCGATCTGTCAAGAGTTGCCTCGGGGGTCCATGTCAGAGCACGATCTGTTCGACAAATGCTCTTTCAACCGTGTCTGCCTTCTGATCTGGGAGTGCTACCGCTTCCGCGTATTTTGAAAGGTGGTCGACAAATACTAAAATGTACTTGTTTCCGGAAGTGGTCGTGGGCAATGGGCCCATTATGTCCATACCTGTCCGCTCGAAGGGAGCCGAAACCTCAGGGAACGGCTGAATTGGAGCTGGTCTTCGTCCCTTGGGTGTTTTTCTTTCGAGACAGGAATGACACTTCGCACAGTAGTCTCTAACATCCTGTCGCATGCCACTCCAAAAGTACAAACGCTCCACACGCCTGCGTGTCTTCGCTACGCCAAAATGACAGGCGCATGGCGCATCGTGAAACGCGCGAAGAACCCTTTCTGTCCACGACCGAGGTATGACGACTCTCTCCCAAGCGGTTTTCTCTGGTCTCCCTTTCCTGGTTGGCCTCGTGCGCCGACACAGGGTGCCGTCTTTGCCAATGAAATAACCTAGCTGTTCGGGGTGAGACGGTGCGCCCTCTAAGCTTTCGATTATTCGCTTCAGGTCAGGATCTTTGCACTGCTCTGTGCGTAATTCGGCGGGGTCGACTACGGGGACAAACTCATCTATAGCTGCCACGGCAGCTGTGCGGCTGAGTGCATCAGCATTCAGATGTGTCTTTCCTGACTTGTGCTCAACTTCAAAGCAGTATTCCTGCAGGTGTAGATTCCATCTAGCGAGTCGCGAGCTAGGGTCCCTGACACTCATCACCCATTTCAGAGGATGGCAGTCTGTGACTAGCTTGAATTTGCGGCCGTAAAGGTAGCATCTGAAGTGCTTTAGTGCCCAGACAACGGCGAGGCGCTCCCTTTCCGTAGCTCCGTACTTTTGCTCTGCGGGGCTCAGCTGTCGGCTAGCAAAAGCAACGGGATGTTCTTTGCCCTCGATAACCTCAAATAGCACGGCACCAACTGCGAACTTTGACGCATCTGTGGCCATAACGAAGGGCAAATTAAAATCCGGGTGGCGCAACAGCGGTGCACTCATTAGCTTCCTTTTCAGGGCCCCAAAAGCATCCTCCGCGTTTTCGTCCCAGCGAAAGGCGACATTTTTGGCTGTTAAGGCGGTGAGCGGCTTAGCGAGCTTGGCGAACTCCTCTATGTGTCTTCGGTAGTAACCGATCAGGCCGAGAAACTGCCGTACCTGGCGGACGCTAGTCGGGGATGGAAAATCCGAGACACACCTTAGTTTCTCAGGGTCCGGTCGCACGCCGTCAGCTGAAACAACGTGGCCGAGGTATTTCACCTCGTTTTTGAGGAGTTGGCACTTAGAGGGCTTCAGCTTGAGACCCGCTTCCCTTTGTCGCACCAAAACCTGCTCAATATCGCGCAAATGCTTCTCAAAACTGTCACTGTATATGATTATGTCATCCATATACACGAAGCACAGCCTCCCCAGAAGACCTGCCAGGATAACATCAGCGGTTCTCTGCCAGACAGCAGGGCTGTTGGCCAGACCCATCGGCATTCTTTTCCATTCATAGTGCCCTGAGGGCGTGTTGAATGCCGTTTTCTCGGAATCTGCCAGGATCCATTGCTATCTGCCAGAATCCCGCCGCCATGTCCACTACCGTGAAGTACCTGGCAGAGCCCAGCTGAGAAAGCGTCTCCTGTATATTGGGGATGGTGTATGGATCGATGCGAGTTACGGCATTTAGTTTGCGGTAGTCCACTACCAATCGATACGAGCCATCTGGCTTTTCCACCAATAGTGCTGGTGCTCCCCAGGGTGACTTTGAGTGTTCGACAATGCCGCGATCAATCAGGTCCTGCCCCTGCCGCTCCATCTCCTCACGTTGGGAGTAAGGAATCCTGTACGCACGCTGGTAAACGGGCGATGAAGTGCCGGTTTCTATCCTGTGCTTTATAACGCCACAGCAGCCCAAATAAAGGTTGGACGCGGCGAATACCTCCGAGTAGTCGTTCAGCAAACCAGCCAGAGCCTCCCTCTCCCTGGATTTTACGTGAGAAAGATCGAAGGACACCTTTGGAGCAGCCGAAGGACTAGCATGCTCTACAGTTGCGAGTACCGTATCGGTGGGCTCACGTTTCTCTATCGCAGAGGTGAAGAAAGCCAATGTTTTGTTCTTCGGAAGGCTCAGTGGCTGCTGGCTACAGTTAACCACCCGTAGGGGCACTCTGTGGGCGTCATTAACTGTCACGAGGCACGCGGCTGCCTTCAGGCCATTGCTGAGAGAGTCGACCGGCTCAAGCACTGCCACGGCGCCGCTCTCTACATCTGAAGGCACAAACGCGTACAAAATGTGCTCCGACCAAGGAAGGACGACCGCCTCATCGACCAGCCTGACGGCAACCCGCGAATATACCTTCTCCAATGATCCCACTGTTTGACGGGTGTCAATATCGGTAATGCGAATCTCAGCCCCTCTCCTGTTCAAAAACGGAACTTTTGAGCCGCCCGCATTAACCTCTTCCTCAGAGAATGAGACTACTACCTTCCCTTTTCTCAAAAAATCCTGCCCTAATATACCTGACACTCCGTTTGGCAGAGACACCGTGTCCGGGCATACATAGCAGTGGTGCTCCAATGCAATTCCGCCGAGAGAGAAGTGTAACCGGTAGAGTCCACTTATGCCAAGAGGATCCCCCGTTATGCCTACATATTTGGTTGCCATACCACCAGACGCTTCCAACACCTCGCGGTCCCCCTTCCTTCGAAGCGTGTTTAAACTGCTCTCCTTAAGCAATGTCACCTTTGACCCCGTATCTATCAACAATTCCATGCAGCAACCATTTAACTTGCAACGCACAACAGGGCATGCCTCGTCGGCCACGCAAACCACCACCACCTCATCATCCACTGCTCCCTCCCCACGCTCCTCAGGCTGGGGAGGACTATCTAGTTTTTTGTCTCGGTATCTGGAGCCCCGCTGTAGGCTTGCTTAGGGCGTGTCTCGCCTGCTTCTCTTTGTGGCTCCCCACGGCGCACGTTTTGGCAGAACCTGGCGATGTGTCCGCGACCCTGGCAAGCGAAGCATACGATTTCTTCAAAATCTCGCATACCGCGCCTGTAGCTTTGTGGCGGTCTTCGGTTTCCAGCGAATGGGCGCTGTTGAGCGCGCGCTTCAACCTGGCGTTCCACCTGCTGAGATAGCAGATGTTCTAAGCGATCTAACCGCTCTGTCAAGAGAGCAACCTCAGGGTTGAGCACCGCTCTCTCTATGACGCGTACTCTCGCTGCGGCTGTCGTTAACGCCTCATTTCGTTCCTCATCCAATGCGACCGCCACGGCTTGGTTGAAATTGCTCGGCTTGCGCGAGAGCACGAACCGGCGCACGGGGTCTTGCAGACCAGCCACGAACAAAGCGGTCATTTCCTCTTTAAGTAGATCCTCCGCGTATTTCTTCCTTAGCTGGTCTCCTTCCTCCTCCCTGCTTAACGTATCGCGTGCTAGGCGCTGAAGCCGCGACGCAAACGTTCGCACGTCCTCCCCTACCATGTGTCCGGCGTCACGGAACCTCTGTACCCGCACGTGACGTGGTTCAGTGTCGAAATGCTCAAACGCGAGCTTCTTAAATTCCGCAAATGATTTTGTGGATTTTACTTTTTCGTCTCGCCATGCAAAATCATGAGCAGCTCCTGCCATCTTACACCTCGCCATTCCCAGCATTTGAGCACCGGACCATCCCCCCATTTTCCCAATCTCTTCTAGCATGGAAAAGAAATCGCAGATTAGAACCCCTGTCTTATCTCCTGTAAACGTCGGAATGATGCTTCCTAATGCCAGCATGCTTGCTCCGAGCGACGGCTGTGGAGTGGGAGCTCCCTCAGATACAGACATTTTTTTTTTCACTCAAGCCCTCCGGTGCCTCAAGCCTCTCAAATGGGGGTAAAAGTCCCACAATCAGTCCCGTGATTCCCTTTTGATTACAATTTTGAAGTCATGAATGTCGCAGCATTCAGAGGACATTTGCTTTTGAGACCCCACTTCTGACACCAGTGTGATGACCAACCCCATAATGCGCAGGTCCACACGGGACGGAGAGGCAAAGAGACACCGTATGGCTCAGTTTAAACAAACAGATGTATTCAATAATTACACATGATTAAGATTATACATCAGAGGCTGGGGCGTCCGAGCTTACTGCCGACGACTTCATGGGGACGATGGAGGGGCTCCGGAGTTGAGCTCGAACGGTTGCTGGCAGAAGCTGCACGCCGTCGGGCTGCGGCGCTGAAGGCCCCCTTGGCGAACGATGTCGTCCTGAGCGTTTTTCTTCCGTACTGCTTGTCGATTTTTATATCCTCTTCTCCCCACACTCCCTAGTGTGAGGACGCCCACGCCGGAGTGGGGAGGGGGCCCTAGGGCTTTCACTTGGGCGCACAAACACATCTCGCCCCCCCCTCACGTGTTGAGTCCGAGGGAAAGAAGCTTGTCGTCGAGGTAGCGCATAGCGTCGGCTGTGGTAAGGCGCGCTCTGGCCCGCTGACTGTTCCCGCGGGTCACCGGCCTCTGTTCTCCATCAAATGACACTCGCCCCTCAAGGCCGGAACGCGAGGTCACTAAAAGGCCGGGAAAGTGGTCCCTTGTCCTGGGATGTGCACGGAAGGGTTGATTGATGATGCCCGCCGAAACGAGGCCCCCCCCCCCCCCCCCCCTGGAACGGCCACGGCAATTGGGGAAGATAACGCCCGTCTCCCCGCGGCGACGGCGGCGGCGGCGTTCGTCTCGTGCCGACACTATGGCAAGGGGGTCCGGTTGGGCTTAAACCCCTTCGTTCTGGTCGTCTCCGTGCGGTCCGCGGCGGCAGGCCCGAAAGCAATACCACTCAAGTTGCTTGCAGCCATATAGACCTCCTGCATTTTTGTAAACAAACGAGGTGGCGCTGCAGTCGCTAGCGAGTTGTGGTAGGCAAAAGTTCGGGGAGTGGCGTCGCGGATAGGTGTTGAGCGCGGGTTTTCAAGGCTTGTAGGCGCGTTTCCAGTTTCTGCGAATCATGGCAATGGTCGATGCTTTGAACTTAGTAATTTGTTGAAGTACACGAGCTCGCGTTGGCCACGTGCGGCCTGAAATAGTTTGCCACTGTATTGTATACATGGTTAGTAGTAAACATGTAGAAAGTGTTCCTGCCGTTTATTTATGCGCTAGGCATTGAGTAAAACAAGTTTTGACACTATACACTAGTGTCACTGCGCTAGTTTTGCACTCTGCACTAGAAAATAGTGAGGGGAAGCGCTGGCCTTGTTTCGTCGGAGCAGTCATGCGCTCATAGTCTGGTGACATACGTGCGTGTTGCGCTGTGCGAAAAGTGGGGACAGCGTCGTGTCCCTGATCTCCTGTCTCGCTTAGCGCTGTTTTTAGCCGCATGACCACGCACCAGCCAGGCCGACTTGTCCTCTTGTTAAGCTGGTCGATTTGGTGAAATTTTTTGATTTCTAGAAGTATTTTCTTTCCTAGCCCTGAAGTCTAGTTTCGTGACGAAAAATATATAGCAAAATATTGAGTAAAAATTTATAAATTACGCTTTTCAGAAGTGTGCTCGTCAAAAATTGTGAGGTAATTTCTTTGATTTCAGTGCCGCATTTCTTTGACCAAAGCGAAAGCGAAGATGCCATAAACGAGGGAATAAACCTTCTGGTTTGTTTTCTGACCTCTCACATTTTCTGCGACTGGATCACTCACCTTCGTAATTCGCATGAAAATCAAATGATTCCATTTGTCGCAAACTATTCCTGAGACGTTGAGGAGCGTAATAAATCCTCTCGATTTTTTTCCCTACACGTGCATTACTGTGTTAGTTATTTCTTGTAAGAAACGTTTTCATGTAACTATGCATGCATAAGTACTGATCATATAGAAAAAGAACTAATCGCGTCATCGTACAGAACAGGGCTTTATGTACATGCTGGCATAAAAAACTGCGCACTATCTACTCAATTATTTGAGACCTTGGGGGGACTTGACGACGGTGTTAATTATAATTACCCAGAACTGCACCAGGTATAGCTTTAAATAAAAGGAATTACTGAAACTAGCGTAGGAATTTCATATTTGCACCGAGTTTACTTACATATCGCATGCATGAATAACGAAAACACTTTTCATTGCCGCGTCCCCTCTCAATCTCGCCATGTGTCTGTTAGTAGCACGCCTGCGGCTGCTTCTTTCCAAACAAGCTTCGCAGTCATGTACTACCTCATGAAACATGACCCATGCATGATGCAATGAAAAAGCATATGGCGTTTAGCACACTGAAGGTACGCTATTCTAAGCACACCAACGCGACCGCGCAAGATTGACACAACTTACCAGACTCCTTTCTACTCGAATGAAATAATTACGTCGTCATATCAAGAAACAGTTTCAAGTAAATATTAAATGTCATAAAACGCGCCATTAAAACATGGTGTGCTATTAACAAAAAAAACGCATTCCTTGGGGGCGAGTGAACCTGTCGGCGTCCCGTGCACTCCGGCTCAAGGTGATAAGTACGTGGGCAGCTGCATATGTCATTTTTTTTCCTTGAGAAATTATCAGCCTACTATCATGAGTTTCAGGTGAATGAACGCAGTAACTTGCATGCTGTTAAGTGCATTGAGTGGCAGTGCCTATTGACTCCCACACTTCGCGCTTTACTACCGTGGCCCAATGCCTGTTAGCCAGTTTCCGAATGCGGCATTTATGCGCGAGAAACCTATCGAGGTTAATTTAATATTTTTTATGCTACTACGCGGATCCAGCAGTGACGCAGCTGGTTAATACATGCTGCTTCTGCAGTGCACAGGCTTGAAGCAGCCGCCGGTAGCTGCGGCAGCTGCGGTAGGCACGGGCAAGCGGAACCTGTTTTGCCTACCATGCGAAAGTCGCTGCTAACATCAGCGCCACCGCATCTTCGTGACGTCGCGGGGTGAAGGAGGTCCATACAGTAGAAACATGAAAGGGGGTACGGTTGTGCTTTCGCCGCCACTGGGGGCTCCGTCTACGCCGCGCAGTCGAACGCGGACGCTCGTAGCACGCACAAGGAACGTCACAAGACTGTGACAGCAAAAATTGCCATCCTGACTTCACTCGCACACAAGTTTTAAGCAAGTACAGTAACCAACTAAGACGTCAAATAATTGAAGCAGCGCACATCGCCTGGTCAAAAGACGCCTGCGTCAGCAGCCCCTCTCTTTATCGATTGGTTCCAAAGAACTGGCATTTTTAGCGAGGGGGAATGATGACTTTAGTTATCGTCCTTGTTCAGTGCAGCGTGTTTAGATGCCTTGGAATCTATGAATGGTTGTGTGTTCTCTTCTTTTTGTTGGAACTGTATATATGCCTCGTTCCAAGCAGTAAACAACCAGCGCTCGTCTGTGTCGTGTCTTCCACGTAGTCCCTGTCAAAGTGCGCGCTGTTCTATTTTCGAAAGGCTTCGCTATAACAATCAATATATCATCAGATATCCCTTATGAAGCCTTGCATTTTTTGCTATTAAAGTTATTGCTATCGTCGAAAGCGTTCCCTGTTTGTTTTTTTATGGCTGTCCTAACTGTTTGATTTCAGCGATGGAAAAACTTTAAAAGAAGGGTATTGCTATACATCGGGAATATGGACCATTACCTTCAATATTTCCCTAGCAGTACCTTACAATTCTCCAATATCAAAACTTTTTGTCCAAGAATGTTGGACATGGCACTGTAAGAAGTTTACAGCACACCCCAAAACAATTACCATCATTAATCCGTCACAGGCTGGCAGAAGTTGCGTCAAGTTTTCAAAGTCCGAGCCTTCTTTATGAACGCGGCGGGCCGCAGAATGCGAGCCCTTAAGACCTACTGACAATAAGAAAACACGATTGGCGTCATGCACATATATAGCAGCACTCGCTAAATGCTCGCATAGGGGCATCATGTTGGAGGGACTTCCGGCTTCAAGGAACACATGCTGGGCTGCAGGTGTCTGCAATTTCAGTAACCATAAATCCTGCAACTGGGATGCGTTGAAGCTCCGGCCACGACTTTAAATAATCAGAGTTCGACAAAAAAGGCTACAAAAATCTTCCAGACGACACAGTGTGCATCTGGAGCCATAGTAAAAAAGCGAACAATCCTTCATTCCTCCAACACCACCGACTAAGGGTGTCGCTCAGCAATCTTTCCGCGCTTGGGAACCGATAACTGAACAGCTTTGCACCGATCGACTGCTCAGCTGGGAAGCCACACAAATGTGAAAACTGTGCCTGTGACAGGTTTTTCACTCATAATGACAATTCCCTGCATTTAGCCGTTGTCTGTTTTCTTCATACTTAGCGCTCACCCTGGCATAGTTCAGGGTGGGGAGGTCCTCGGAAAGGCGCGTTGTAGCGACCACAGAAAGCGGAGGTCTCGATTTAGCTTAGACCTGAAGAGGGACCCGAACAAATTAGTGAAACGGAAGCCCACTAATGAGTTCGCGGTAAGAGGGAAAGGAGAGGAAATCAGGATATCGATGCAGAACACATATTTGGTTTTAACTGAGGAAGACGCTTTCAATGCTCAATCAACGATAATCTCACGGCTATCATTGCTATAGGAGTAGGTGGTAGGATGGTTCGTCAGGATACCGGCACGCTATCTCAGCACACGAAAGATCTGGTTAAGAAACGCCAATGCATGAAAGCGTGTAACCCTACAAACAGAATAGAACTAGCAGAGCTGTCAAATTTAAGAAATTAGCGCAAGGCAGCCGACATGGAGAGCATCGAGCATGATGTAATGAACGGATATAGCCTAAAACCAGTCAAGAGAAGACTAGGCATAGGTAAAAACCAGATGTATTGTTAAGAGACAAAGAGGGCAATGTCTATTACGATATGGATAAGATAGTTCAAGTAGCCGAAGAGTTCTACACAAATTTAAACAGTAGCTAATGTAATCAGAACGTTAATGAGAGAAACAGTACCGCACAGCAATGTGACATCCCGCCAGTAATGAAAGGAGAAGTAAAAAAGCCTTAGGAGCAGTGCAAAGGGGGAAAGCAGCTGGTGAGTATGAGGTAACAGCAGATCTGTTGAAGAATGGAGAGGAGATTGTGCTAGAAAAAATAGTCACTCTGCATACGCAATGCCTTATGACCTCGAACGTACCAGAAGCTTGGATATCTTAATTCATAAGAAAGGAGACGTCAAGGAATGGAAAATTACTGACCAATCAGCTGTCTGTTGCCTAGAAGTTATTGACTGAGATACTGGCTAATATAATCAGGACAGCCTTAGACTTCAACAAACTAAATGATCAGGCGTGTTTTTGTAAAGGATACTCGACAATAGACCGTACTCAAGCTATAAATCAGTTCATAGAGAATTAACACCTCTTTTTGGGCTAGTTGGTGCATACTTGATTTAGAGAAATCCTAGCGCAAAAACATGCAACCACGAAGACAGAGCAGACGAGACACAAGCGCTAACTCACAACTGGCTTTTTATTGAAGCAGGATGCAGTTTATATACGGTGAAGCTTCAAGGGGAGAGAAGGGTGACAAGGAGTAGAAGGTGAACAAAGGGAACATCGCTTCGCAAAAAACAGGCAGGCAGCCAAAAAATCGTACAAGAAAAAGTTACATGATAACTGAATCTAAAAATTGATACTCTGAATCAAAAAGAGGTAAAGAAGGGGTACTGATGCACCTACTGCCATATTTCTTGATGTAAAAAGCCTCCAGACTAACACGCGCCGTATTATCTGTGCTCTTGCCAAGAAGCTTCGTCTCATTCAAAATCGCCTCGCGCCCGTCGCAACTCACAACGTGCGCAACCAAATGTGCGTACTTGTACTTTAAGTCTTACAAATTTCGGGCATGGTCCCCCAAGCGCTCATTGATGCAGCGGCCAGTTTGACCAACATAAAACTTCCCACATGTTAAGGGCATAGCGTTGACCACTCCTACGGAACACTTGATAAACGGAGTGTCGTGCTTTATCTGGCAACCCCGCTTCCTAGAGCTGGCAATTCGGGGGCACAACTTTCTCAGCTTGTTGGGAGCCGAAAAAAACGACACTCACGCAGTTGAGTTTCCCCTTCCTGTGGCGATGAGAGGAAACTACTTGATGATGAAATCGGAGTTTCTTGATGACCCGGTGGTTCTACTCGCAAACATTCACATTACTCAAGGAAAGGAGAAGGTTAACTATTTATTTACAACATAGGTAAAAAAACGAGAAGAAACAAACCAAGGAGAAAATTATTTACATGACTAAATCGTGGATCAGACGAATTCAGCCCCCGCTCAACCCAGAGCGCTTGGTTTTAAACCCTCTGTCTCCGCCCTTAGCGGGGACAGCAACCAATAAGATAACAAGCGACCCAGCTCGCCAATCAGTGGTTAGGGAAAGGAAAATAAGATCCGCCCAATGATCAGAGATTGGGGAAAAAGTTTTGATTAAAACATTTGGGAAGGAGGTTTCAAATAACCACATAAACAACACAAATGCGATTTCCGTTCCCCACGTCACCCACGGCACCACAGATGCTAGAAACATGTGCCGACGAGGCGATGACTCAGGTTGTTGACAGCAACAAAGAGAACACAGTCGTTAAGGGAATAATCCGTTTCCTGGTCACCCAGCACTCGGTTCACCCAGCTGTATCTTTCCCGCATCGCCGAAGTCTCGTCACCCCTTGACGACGCACACAAGTCGACAGCTGTATCTGGTTAGGCTTTTTCACGGCGGATTATGCCCGAGGCGGCGAGGGTAAACAAGGACGTCCGCTGCACGACGGAGAAAGTAGGGACCAGACGGCTCCCTTTGATGCGGCACGCGGCGCCGACACTGGCGCGGCCTTTCTCAGTCTTCGTTCGAAGAACGGTCAGCGAACTCCACACACGCCATACCTGTTGGCCACTTTCCTCAAGTTGTGCGAGGTCTTGTGTAAATAAGGCACAACTAGTGGCTTTTGTGTCCTGGCACGATCTTCTCCGGACTTTCTTCGGGTTCCGTGTTTTAGTTTTTGGAGGTGGGTCTCGCAAACAGCAACCAACACAGAGCAGGGGAACCCAGCCGCCGAAATTCGGCCCATCTGATTGTGAAAGCTGTCTTGCAACTGATGCGGGCACGATTTCTTAAGAGAAGACTGCAGGCAATGCGACGCTATAGCCCTTTTAACAATCTTGGAGTGCCTAGAGTCATAAGGCAAAAGATCTTTTTTTGCACGCGGGTAATAGCCCCAGCGAACCTGTCTTTCAAGGAATGTTAGTTTCAAATCTAAAAACTATAAAACATTAGTGTCGGGTAGTTCGTGCGTAAAAGTTAGCCCAAGTCCGTGTTTGTCAAAAGCATCTAAAACTTCACCTACTGTAGAGGGGTAGGTGAAGGGCGTCTGCTTTTTTAAAAGTACTAAAAGATCATCAACATATCTGAAAACCTTTAAAATCACCCCTCCCGTATAAAAAGTTGATCTAAAGATTGATCAACCTTTGCTAAAAATATATCGCAAAGAATAGGGGCCACGCAGGACCCTATGCACACACCGTTGCGCTGCAAAAAAGGCAGGATGTCAAAATGTATAAAAGTAGCACTTAGGTAAAACTGCAAAAGAGCGATAAAATTATCAACCGACAGTCCTGAAGAATTCTGGAAAGACGCGTCGCCGTTTGGTTCTATGCATTCCCTTACAGCCAACAAAAGCTGGTCTTGAGGTACAGAATAAAACAAATCTTGCACGTCTACTGAAAACCCAAAGCCGATGTCATAGGAACCCCGTAGGTAGTCAGCGACAACTGTGGAATTTTTAGTGAGAAAGGGGTCGTCCAATTCAAGTAACTTAAGATGTTTTTGCAAAAAGCTGCTGACATTTTTTTGCCAAGAACCTTCTTCGCTGACTATAGTTCTGAAAGGGGTTTCTGGCTTGTGGGTCTTGGCTGTAAAGAATGCATTTAGGCTATTACCTTTGCTCTTTTTTATATCCTTGGCAATAGTATGAAGATTTAACTCTTTACAAAAGTTAATGAATTTTGTCTTAATTCTAACAGCACTTTTCTACACCTGTACAAAGTTCTTATTGACTGCCGCACGCGCTTTCTGATTGTACATTTCGTCAGGCAAAACAACAAACCCAGTCTCCTTGTCAGCTTGAAGAAGCTTAAGGCTGTTCTGCCTAAAGAAGGAAACAACACCATTCAACAATCTCTGGCTCTGCACACATACGCGGCTTGGTGAAAGGTTCCTCAAACAGTCCACACCCTCTAGGAGGCACCGGTCTTGGTTCTCTCCATCTCTTACTTTTTGGGCCAATTTCCTGTTCGCAGCGATGAGCTCGTGTGGCTGTACACCAGGCTCCAAACTGTACTTCGGTCCTTTTTGAAGAATTCGCATTACGTTGCCAGGCACAGAGGCGTCGCCCAGGACTGTAACATTACTCTTTTTGTCATGTGCAGTCTTCCTCCCCAGGCACAACAGCAGCTGGCTCAAGATGCCTCTCCAATGGAATTCAGCGATTTGAGCAGCACTTTTCTTCAAGGAAGAAAGCTTTCTGACGGCGAGCCAATCGGGGTGATCATGGTAGCATATCATGCGCAGCCAATCATAGAACAGACGAAGTTGTCGCCAAAGTTCTGAGCGCATTAATTTGCAAATTCTTTTCACATGTCCCCACGATGGTTTAACAGGGCCGAAGATGGCACTTACTTCTTCAGGCACAAGCCCCTTGCGGATGCACAAAGCGTATCGTCTTGCCCGGCATGTTGCGTCCACTATGTGCGCCAGTAAAAGATCGATTAAGTGAGAAGACGGAGGAACACAAAAGAAAGGGCCCACTGTATAAGAAAGATACTGCATTAACACCTCTTTTTGGGCTAGTTGGTGCATACTTGATTTAGAGAAAACCTAGCGCAAAAACATGCAACCACGAAGACAGAACAGACAAGACACAAGCGCTAACTCACAACTGGCTTTTTATTGAAGCAGGATGCAGTTTATATACGGTGAAGCTTCAAGGGGAGAGAAGGGTGACAAGGGGGAGAAGGTGAACAAAGGGAACATCGCTTCGCAAAAAACAGGCAGGCAGCCAAAAAATCATACAAGAAAAAGAAAAAGAGAAAAGGAAGAAGAAAGAGAGAAGAAAAAAAAGAAAAAAGTTACAAAGTCTCGTCTGTTCTGTCTTCGTGGCTGCATGTTTTTGCGCTAGGTTTTCTCTAAATCAAGTATGCACCAACTAGCCCTAAAAGAGGTGTTAATGCAGTATCTTTCTTATACAGTGGGCCCTTTCTTTTGTGTTCCTCCGTCTTCTCACTTAATCGATCTTTTACTGGCGCACATAGTGGACGCAACATGCCGGGCAAGACGATACGCTTTCTGTATCCGCAAGGGGCTTGTGCCTGTAGAAGTAAGTGCCTTCTTCGGCCCTGTTAAACCGTCGTGGGGACATGCGAAAAGAATTTGCAAATTAATGCGCTCAGAACTTTGGCGACAACTTCGTCTGTTCCATGATTGGCTGCGCATGATATGCTACCATGATCACCCCGATTGGCTCGCCGTCAGAAAGCTTTCTTCCTTGAAGAAAACTGCAGCTCAACTCGCTGAATTCCATTGGAGAGGCATCGTGAGCCAGCTGCTGTTGTGCCTGGGAGGAAGACTGCACATGACAAAAAGAGTAATGTTACAGTCCTGGGCGACGCCTCTGTGCCTGGCAACGTAATGCGAATTCTTCAAAAAGGACCGAAGTACAGTTGGAAGCCTGGTGTACAGCCACACGAGCTCATCGCTACGAACAGGAAATTGGCCCAAAAAGTAAGAGATGGAGAGAACCAAGACCGGTGCCTCCTAGAGGGTGTGGACTGTTTGAGGAACCTTTCACCAAGCCGCGTATGTGTGCAGAGCCAGATATTGTTGAATGGTGTTGTTTCCTTCTTTAGGCAGAACAGCCTTAAGCTTCTTCAAGCTGACAAAGAGACTGGATTTGTTGTTTTGGCTGACGAAATGTACAATCAGAAAGCGCGTGCGGCAGTCAATAAGAACTTTGTACAGGTGTAGAAAAGTGCCGTTAGAATTAAGACAAAATTCATTACTTTTGTAAAGAGTTAAATCTTCATACTCTTGCCAAGGATATAAAAAAGAGCAAAGGTAATAGCCTAAATGCATTCTTTACAGCCAAGACCCACAAGCCAGAAACACCTTTCAGAACTATAGTCAGCGAAGAAGGTTCTTGGCAAAAAAATGTCAGCAGCTTTTTGCAAAAACATCTGAAGTTACTTGAATTGGACGACCCCTTTCTCACTAAAAAATCCACAGTTGTCGCTGGCTACTTACGGAGTTCCTATGACATCGGCTTTGTGTTTTCGGTAGACGTGCAAGATTCGTTTTATTCTGTACGTCAAGAGCAGCTTTTGTTGGCTGTTAGGGAATGCATAGAAGCAAACGGCGACGTGTCTTTCCCGAATTCTTCAGGACTGTCGGTTGATAATTTTATCGCTCTTTTGCAGTTTTACCTAAGTGCTACTTTTATACATTTTGACATCCTGCCTTTTTTGCAGCGCAACGGTGTGTGCATAAAGTCCTTCGTGGCCCCTATCCTTTGCGATATATTTTTAGCAAAGGTTTATCAATCTTTAGATAAACTTTTTTATACAAGAGGTGTGGTTTTAAAGGTTTTCAGATATGTTGATGATTTTTTAGTACTTTTAAAAAAGCAGACGCCCTTCACCTACCCCTCTACAGTATGGGAAGTTTTAGATGCTTTTGACAAACATGGACTTGGGCTAACTTTTGCGCATGAACTACACGACACTAATGTTTTACAGTTTTTAGATTTGAAACTAACATTCCTTGAAAGACAGGTTTGCTGGGGCTATTACCCGCGTGCAAAAAAAGATCTTTTGCCTTATGACTCTAGGCACTCCAATATTGTTAAAAGGGCTATAGCGTCGCATTGCCTGGAGTCTTCTCTCAAGAAATCGTGCCCGCATCAGTTGCAAGACAGCTTTCACAATCAGATGGGCCGAATTTCGGCGGCTGGGTTCCGCTGCTCTGTGTTGGTTGCTGTTTGCGAGACCCACCTCCAAAAACTAAAACACGGAACCCGAAGAAAGTCCGGAGAAGATCGTGCCAGGACACAAAAGCCGCTAGTTGTGCCTTATTTACACAAGACCTCGCACAACTTGAGGAAAGTGGCCAACAGGTATGGCGTGAGTGTCGTTTTTTCGGCTCCCAACAAGCTGGGAAAGTTGTGCCCCCGAATCGCCAGCTCCAGGAAGCGGGGTTGCCAGATAAAGCACGACACTCCGTTTATCAAGTGTTCCGTAGGAGTGGTGTGGAGTTCGCTGACCTTTTCGCGAACTCGTTGGTCTTGTGTTCGCAAGGTAGGCCGCTCCAGTGGGGTAGGAAGTCGCCAACAAAGGGACTCGTCCCGTCTCGGCCTCCCCTGCTTGCGGCGGACGTCCGCGTTTACACCGAGCCGCCTGGGGCATAATCCGTCTTGAAAAAGGCTAACCAGATACAGCTGTCGACATGTGTGCGTCTTCAAGGGGTGACGAGACTTCGGCGATGCGAGAGAGATACAGCTGGATGGGGACAGAGTGCTGGGTGACCAGGAAACGGATTATTCCCTTAACGACTGTGTTCTCTTTGTTGCTGTCAACGACCTGAGTCATCGCCTCGTCGGCACACGTTTCTAGCATCTGTGGTGCCGTGGGTGGCGTAGGGAATCGAAGTCGCATTTGTGTTGTTTGTGTGGTTATTTGAAACCTCCTTCCCAAATGTTTTAATCAGAACTTTTTCCCCAATCTCTGATCAGTGGGCGGACCTTATTTTCCTTTCCATAACGACTGATTGGCGAGATGGGTCGTTTGTTATCTTATTGGTTGCTGTCCCCGCTAAGGGCGGAGATAGAGGGTTTAAAATCAAGCGCTCTGGGTTGAGCGGGGGCTGAATTCGTCTGATCCACGATTTAGTCATGCAAATAGTTTTCTCCTTGCTTTGTTTCTTCTCGTTTTTTTACCTATGTTGTAAATAAATAGTTAACCTTCTCCTTTCCTTGAGTAATGTGAATGTTTGCGTGTAGAACCACCGGGTCATCAAGAAACCCCAATTTCATCATCAAGTAGTTTCCTCTCATCGCCACCGGGAAGGGGAAGCTCAACTGGCGCAGTCGACACAGGATCGCAACTTCTTTCTACTCAAGGCATTGGACGGAAGGTGAGAAGAACAAGTCGGTGGACAAGCTGTTTGTCCTAAAGGAGAAAACGTGAAGCTGCGTTGAAAGACGACGTCGAGAGTTTCAGGTCACGGGTCGAGTTCGAGAGGACGTCGGAGGCTCAAGTCAGCGAGGAGCTGAAGGAGCCGGGCAACAACAAGCCATCGAGGGTTCGAGTCAGAGAGCTGGTGAAAAGAACCAGGCGTCCACCTCGAACTGGTTTGAGTCAGCGAGCTGCTGAAAAGTAACCAGGCGACCAAGTCAAGCCAGTCACACGAGGCAGAAGTCAGCGAGCTGCTGAGAGATCCAGAGCTCAAGTCGTCCGCATCGAGGAGCCTGTCGTCATCACGGAGGACGACGAGATCACCGGGGCAGAGAGCAAACAGTAAGGTAGGAGACCTTTCTGCTTTCTCCGAATTCACCATGTCGGTGTAGTGTTTATGTGCTAGAAAGGATAGCGCGGAAAACGGAGATGGCTGCCGTACGGTATGATCAGGAGGGCAGGATGCGATGCATTGAGCAGGAGGAGGCTGAACAGCTAAGTGAAATTGAAAATTTGAAACTGCAAATTGAACTGGAAAAGAGAAAACTTGCACAGATGCAGTTAAAATTAAGACAGGGGGAGAAAGTCGATAGCGAGGTCTTATTCGCATCAGTTCAATGTTTTGTCTGTATGAAATTTGGGCATTCGATGATTGAGTGTCCAAAAGAGCAAGAACAAGATGTTCCCGCGGTGAGGGGAGATGTGTGCGAGCTAGTAGCTCAGGTAGAGATACTGGCGTCGGCATGCGGCGACTTGCACACCGACGATCAGAGTTCTGAAGCCTGTGTGGATTCACGGGCCGAAATAACAAAACAGGAAGGTGATATAACGTTGTGTGCTAAGCCGAAAGAGTGTACTGCAGGCATAGGAACGTTAGTCACACCTGTGAAGCATTTGCTGTCAGAGCAACCGAATATAGAGCAGACCCAGGAGGAACTTGAGTGTGTTGCTCGCGATCAAGGGTCCAGCATCGTGACCCAGTCTATGTGCGCTAACTCTGACGCAGCAGTAAGGGTCGAGGACGAGAAGGCGGATCTGAGTGCGAGAACGTGCTTTGCAGTCGATGGCAATCTAGGTGCCAAAGAGGAGTTGTCTTACCAGCCGGTGCTGACACTGTGCGCACTCACAGTGACAGCAGATCTAGCTATAGGTGTAGGGCAGCTGGTAACACCGGAAATACACGCACTAACAGAGCATTCTAAAAGGGAGCAGCTAGAAGAAGAAAATCAGAGTTCAGATTTCGAAGGGCATTTCGAAGGTCCCCACGATTCGGTTCGAGACAATCCCGGGGCTTTAGTAGAGCTTCAGGCAAATCCGGAAGCTGCAAATGTTTCTGCATCAGATTGGGAGCTGACACGGACAGCTGCAAAGAGTTTCGCAGCACATAGGAAACTGGTGGATGCGGGCAATGCCTCCACTCCTGTAGGTTTCCACATGGAGCAACCTGCCCCATTAGCAGAAGTGTGGAAGCAAGGCGGCGAAGATGATCGTAAAACGATAACGAATGAGCGCATGCTTTTCTTTGAGGAGAACGCCGGCTGCCAACGCTGGAAACAGCTAGCACTGCCGGAAACTGCATGTCAAAATGTAGGTCAAGTTGCCGATTACAGGCCCAACCCTATTCTAAAATTCAAAGTAGGGGCGAATGCAGACGCAATACCAACAGCAGCCTTCGTGGCCCGTGGGGAGTCTGTAAGCTCTATTAATTTTGAGAAAAGCGACAAGGGAGATCCGATAGCGGCGGCAGCCTTTACAACCGGCGCCGTTTCGGATAAATCGGAATTTCGTCCAATCTTGTGGATAACGCTAAACACAAACATAATGTTCTGTTTCGAGATGTAGGCGGCTAGAAATCATTTCTGCCAATCTGGTGCACCGATATGACATGGTGGATTCTGGAATGTGCAGATTGGTGTCCTATCCTTGTGTGTGCTGATTCAATTAAGCGCAATGTGCGCATGTGTGTGTGAGTGGACTGATGGAACAGCCGAGCATACATGGGCGCGCGTGTGTAATTTTGTTCCGG
The DNA here is from genome assembly GCF_052857255.1 of Amblyomma americanum. Classification (NCBI taxonomy): domain Eukaryota; kingdom Metazoa; phylum Arthropoda; class Arachnida; order Ixodida; family Ixodidae; genus Amblyomma; species Amblyomma americanum. Next base: position 35,326,161 of record NC_135499.1, on the reverse strand, counting down.
GAGCCTTGTGGCCGGACTTTGTCAAACTGACAGCAAGTGTCCGCGTGACATTCTTGGTTGGGAGGTGTGGAGTTCGCTGACCTTTTCGCGAACACGTTGGTCTTGTGTTCGCAAGGTAGGCCGCTCCAGTGGGGTCGGAAGTCGCCAACAAAGGGACTCGTCCCGTCTCGGCCTCCTCTGCTTGCGGCGGATCCTCGTTTACACCGCGCCGCCTCGGGCATAATCCGCCTTGAAAAAGGCTAGCCAGATACAGCTGTCGACATGTGTGCGTCGTCAAGGGGTGACGAGACTTCCGCGATGCGGGAGAGATACAGCTGAATGGGGACCGAGTGCTTGGTGACCAGGAAACGGATTATTCCCTTAACGACTGTGTTCTCTTTGTTGCTGTCAACAACCTGAGTCATCGCCTCGTCGGCACATGTTTCTAGCATCTGTGGTGCCGTGGGTGGCGTGGGGAACGGAAGTCGCATTTGTGTTGATTGTGTGGTTATTTGAAACCTCCTTCTCAAATGTTTTAATCAGAACTTTTTCCCCAATCTCTGATCAGTGGGCGGACCTTATTTTCCTCTCCCTAACCCCTGATTGGCGAGATGGGTTGTTTGTTATCTTATTGGTTGCTGTCCCCGCTAAGGGCGGAGACAGAGGGTTTAAAACCAAGCGCTCTGGGTTGAGCGGGGGCTGAATTCGTCTGATCCACGATTTAGTCATGTAAATAGTTTTCTCCTTGCTTTGTTTCTTCTCGATTTTTTACCTATGTTGTAAATAAATAGTTAACCTTCTCCTTTCCTTGAAAAATGTGAATGTTTGCGAGTAGAACCACCGGGTCATCAAGAAACCCCGATTTCATCATCGAGTAGTTTCCTCTCATCGCCACCGGAAGGGGAAACACAACTAGTGGTGTACGCTATCCCCTTAACATGTGGGAAGTTTTATGGTGGTCAAACTGGCGGCTACATCAATGAGCGCTTGAGGGACCATGCCCGAAATTTGTCAGACTTAAAAGACAAGTACGCACATTTGGTTGCGCACGTAATGAGCTGCGACGGGTGCGAGGCGATTTGAATGAGACGAAGATTGTTGGCAAGAGCACAGATAAGACGGCGCGTGTTAGCCTGGAGGCTTTCTACATCAAGAAATATGGCTGTAGGTGCATCAGTACCCCTTCTTTATCTCTTTTTGATTCAGAGTATCAATTTTTAGATTCAGTTATCATGTAACTTTTTCTTTTTCTTGTTTGATTTTTTGGCTGCCTGCCTGTTTTTTGCGAAGCGATGTTCCCTTTGTTCACCTTCTCCCCCTTGTCACCCTTCTCTCCCCCTTGAAGCTTCACCGTATATAAACTGCATCCTGCTTCAATAAAAAGCCAGTTGTGAGTTAGCGCTTGTGTCTCGTCTGTTCTGTCTTCGTGGTTGCATGTTTTTGAGCTAGGTTTTCTCTAAATCAAGTTGATAGAGAAATGGGCAGAATATAATCAAATCCTATATACAGCCTTCATTGGGTTACGAGAAAGAATTTGACGAGGAAGCAGTCATGCAGGCATAGCGGAATCGGGGTGTAGAAGAGGCTCATGTCAGAATAGTTCAAGATATATACAGCAACTGCAGAGAAAGGGAGTCAGGGAAGGAGACACGATCTCGCCATTGATATTAACCGCCTGTTCACACGAGGTATTCCGAGACCTGAAATGGGAACAGTTGGGGATAAGAGTTAATGGAGAATGCCTAAATATTCTGCGAGTCGCTAATGACATTGTCTTGCTGAGTCACTCAGGAGATGAACTGCAAGACATGATAATTCTTTAGGCTGAGTAAAATGGTAGGTCTAAAAATTAACATGCAAAATCAAACGTAATCTCCAACAGTTTCGCAAGGGAGCAGCAGTTCAAAATTTGTAGCGAGGTGCTGGAAGGGGTAAGGGAATACGTCTACTTAGGGCGTTTATTGACCGCTGAATCGGATCATTAGAGGGAAATAACTAGAAGAATAAGAAGTAGGTGGTTCGCATATGGCAGGTTCTCTCAGATCATGAATGACAGTTTACCAATATCCCTAGAGTGCACCTTACCGGTATTTACCTACGGGCAGAAACATGGAGGCCAAAGGAAAGGGTTCAGCTTAAGTTAAGGAAACGCAATGAGGTATGGAACGAAAAATGTGGGAGGTAACGTTGAGACCAGAAGCGGGAATTATGGCTAAGGGAGCAAATGCGGCTTAATGACATCCTAGTCAAAGTTAGGAAGAAATTGTCTTGAGCAGGGTGCGTATTGGGAAGGCAAGGTAACCGCAGGTCCTTAAGGGTAACCGAGTGGGTTTGAAGAGAAGGCAAGCGTAGCAGGGGGCGGCAGAAGGTTAGGTGGGCGGTTGAGATTAACGAGTTCGCGGGGATACGGTGGCTGCAGCTGGCGAACGACAGGGTTAATTATAGAGACATGTGAGAGGCCTTTGCCCTTAAGTGGGTGCAGTCAAGCTCATGATGATGATGTGTTTGCTTCTCTGAAGCCTGGTCTCAAAGTTTTAATTCTCTTGGGATATAAAAAAAAATACTTTGCGGCCGCTAATGGGCCTCGAACCCATGACGGCTCGAACAAATCAGCTTCGCCGGTCACTGCATTCGACCGCTACGCCTTTGCTACAGCTAGATATCCGGCTTGTTTAACTTCCAGTTGTGCTTTTGGTGTCGTCGTCTTCGTCAACTTCGATCCGTGCGCAACGCTTCCGAACACCGAAACCGCAGTTAAAACCGAAGTGCCGTCGTACCTAATTCGCATTTGGCCTAGGCACGGTAATCGTCCGTCATTTTCTTTAAATATGAAGCACACTTACTTTCAAAACGAGAGTGTAGATAGTATCCATCCGCAGAGTGGTTACCGTGTAAGGAGGAGGCAGTGTATGGCGAGAGCTCGGGTCCATCTGCGGCAGCTGCTGCTACACGCGCCGCCCGAGGAGAGCATCATCGGTGGCGCTGTGCTCCTAAAGGAGACCTGGGCGAAAAACGACGCGTGGAAAGCTGAAAGGAGCGCCCTAGAACTATACACGCATGTGGTCGTTCTCCTATTCTCTACCACAGCATGTCGTAAAGTATAAATACCTCAAATGCTGTCGAGAACCGTGTAGCCAGTTTTGTCGCCAATGGTTACGACTTTCGACACAGCGTTTCAGCAATAAAGGAATCTTATGGCTGGGAACTTCTCAGTAATAGACGCATGCGCAGTAAACTAGAAATCTTCTATCGTATCTATTTCAGCAAAACCGGGATAACGCGATCGATAAAACTGATCTGCCACATTTTCTACCTGCACGTTGCTATCATGCTTTTAATGTGCGTGAAATCAAATGTCAAACTAACGTTTATCAGAAATCTTTCTTTCCGCATGTCATATCTCTTTGGAACAAACTCCCAATTAATGTCGTTCACTGCACATCTGAGGAAGTGTTTCGTGCTTTTATCCGTGCTTTTATTCATGCAATCACTTAATCTTAACTTTTCATGATTAATGCACGCGTGCCTGATTTTGCTGTATTTTATGGCTGTTCTGTGTGCTGTTCGAATGCCTCATCACCTGACTATAGCGCTCGTAATGCTTCATATCGCTGTACGTCTGCCCTGCAATAATGCTTTCGGGCGCTGCAGTTATCTGTGAATAAATAAATAAAACAAGTCGTAACACTCCCGTGAATGTATTTATTTGCTTATTTTGTGTGATACTACAGCGCCGGTTGAGGGTTTTTTTGTCGAGGGGATACAGGGAGAGAATAACATTCTCAGGCACATGACACACTGTGAAAATAACGCAAAAAAGAAAAGATTGTAGCGCAGAAGGCAGTTACAGGCGCCAGTCTCGCTATACCGATGGTCAGCCGCTCCTTCTGCCGTTGCGCTGCCACGTTGAACACTGCGTCCGTGTCGTGATTCTTTGCTGGAACACGGCAGCGTTTCTTTGGTGTCGCTGATATGCTCTCGGAGTTTCGCCTCGCTTTTGACACAGTCGATCCGTCTCCGGCAAAGCAGAGGGGAAATGTGCCGATCACACCTAAAGGCTGCTACGTTTGGTTGGCGTTTAAGCGCCTCACCCCGGCGTGAGACACGGCTATGCTATTTCCAGCGGATCTCTCACGGTGGTCGCGGGCTGCGCTGCGACAGTTCATCCCCCACGGAGAGGCTCAGGAGTGCCGGGAGGGTTCGTATTTGGTTTGGCTGCTATGGGGCATGAAACGTGGATTCAGCCGGAAAGATTAATCTCTTCTCGAGGCAAGCCTCGAAAAGATATTCTAAAGGTTGCCATATACCAGTCGAGCACTTGTGTTACTGATGGTCAAGCAGCGCTGAGGCAAGGGACAACGAAAAAAGAAGACAACAGGACCGGCGCTGACTATCAACTGAAAGTTTATTAGAAGAAAACGCGCAAAATATACTCCTTTGACGACCAAGAGCGCGGGCGCAACACCAAAAGCCACAGTGATACATCAATCACTTGAATCAAGATAAATTAAGTTCACAGTCATGAACTGTTACAGAGGGGGGGTGCTCACGCACGAGTCAATGTTTTTATGAATATGAAACGCTTCACTGATTTTCCTTGTTAGTTTTTCTTTGTATTTGTACAGGAGATCCTGGTTTCATAAAAAATGGGGGTACATGATTTTTCAGAAGATTCAGGTTGGTTATTCCGGGGACAGTTCCTGTAATGCAAGGCTAGATTTGAGGACGGAGACCCTTACAGCGAAGTGTTGTGGTCTCGTAGGCGGGTATTCAAGCATCTTCCTATTTGACCTATATAGGTCTTCCCGCACGTGAACTTGTGTTACATTTATTACATTTATTGAACTGAAAACGCACTATTAAAGCATTACTGCAGTAAATTTTAGGCGGTCTAGTTTTGTACTGGAATGAAAGAAGTCGACTAGCACCGTTTTTTGCTCGAAGGCAGCGGAAAACACTCTTCTCCCTCATGGATGGATAGATGGATACGGCTGCACCCTTTAAATCGGGCGGTGGTTCAAGCCACCTAGCCATGACTTATGAAATTTTACTCTTGTATAGATTTTAGCCACCAATCTCGGAATCAGGTAACCACCAATCAGCATTTGGTGCAAAATGTGGAAAATGAAGCTAACACCAAAAATGCAAATTAATGCATGTATCACGTCGCTCCACTCATACTCCAAGGTACAACCTAAATAACACTGAACTGGAAGCCATGTCATCATATCGATACTTAGGTCTGCTCATAACCTTAGGTCTGCTCATAGCCTCAACATTATCGTGGCGACCGCACATTGAATCAATAATTTGCAACGCTAATCTCATGCTCCAGTATCTACGTCGAAATTACAGCAAGGCCTCAGTTTCATTTAAAATACTCCTTTATAAGACACTTGTACGATCCAAACTTGAATACGCCGCTTCCATATGGGACCCTATCTAAGCTAACTGGTGTCAGTCCATTGAGCTTGTACAGAACAATGCGGCTCGTTTCATTTTGTCTAACTATCATCGCATATCAAGCGTAACAAGACTGAAGAACAGTCTTTCACTACCCTGCTTGCCTCTGCGTAGAAATTTCTTTCGTTTATGTCTCTTTTTCAAAGTATACCATCATTCAACTTAAAGACAGCAGCGCATTCTAGAACCCGCTCATCGCTCTTCACGAGTCGACCACAAACACAAGGTTGGATATATTCGTTGTAACACATACACATTTTCTTACTCATCTTTACCACGTATATGCGGCGACAGGGACCATCTCCCGGCTGATATCGCATGCATCAATGATTATGCCCTTTCCAGGAAAGCTTTATCCGCTTTTATGTTTGTTGATAGCTTGGCCGAAATGTTGCAACAATTTTTCATTTATAATGCTCAAATGAAGCCATGACATTTTGAACTTCTTTTCAATCCTGTAACGTCATAAAAATTATATGCTTAAGTAGTCGGCTTTGAATTTTTTTTCCCTATTTTTTCTATGGCTGTCTTCTCTTATGCCTTCGTACTCGTGAAAGAATCAATTTGAGCTGTATGTTTTGTTATCTACATTTTTTTTTCATTTTTAGTCGTTTGTTGCTAATATTATGTTGGACTTTTAATGGTTTGTTACTGTTTACTCTAATGTTTTTAACAGTTTGGTTACTAATATCTAATACTAGGTTTCCTAAAACCTGCCATATTCAACTTGATTATCTTAAACCAAGATTTGTCACAAATGTTCACTGCAAAAGTTCACTCCACTCCCCTCTGCAATGCTTCGGCGATTGAGGGTATTGTAAATAAATAAATAAACCTTCGCTTGGTTACTTCTACCCACTTAAAATCCACTTTCCCTTCACTGTCCCTAAACCCCAATGCCTTGGATAAATCAGCCCCGCTGCTTTCCACTATAGGGTGAAGCCCTTTACAGAAAAGTATCAAGCGTTCAGCCGTTTCCTCCTCCTCTCCGCACGCAACGCACAACGCGTATACCTCGTGGTACCTGACTCTGTATGTCTTAGTCCGCAAAACTCCCGTCCTGGCCTCAAACAACAGAGCTTCCCATACAATTATCGCAGATATTTTCATTTTTCCCTGAATTGGCGCACCTTGCGGTGGCGCCCCGAACTACCTTGCCGCGGCGAGCGCCTGTTGCGCCAGACGCGCTGGCAGAGTGCCGTCGCTTGTGTCCGGAGTCTTCAGAGCTCGAATGTGACCCGCGCGGCATTTGCTACACGTGTTTTTCCTTATCAGGAGACAGTTTGTTTATTTATTTATTACAGATACCTGCAGTGCCCGAAGGCATTATTGCAGGGGGGGGGGGGGGGGAAGCACAATAAGTTCTGCTCGTTTGGCCGAAAGTACAGAGGATAACAAAAATACAATACAAATACTACTACAAGAAATACAACTACAAAAAATACAAAATACAACTAACAATAGAGGAGGAAAAGCATGCACCGAAGGAGAACAACCGGGCTCCATAAAAATAATGACACAAAAGAAATGAAAAGACATGCGCAAGAGAACTGCATGCGCGCCACGTGACACATCAGATAAGAATGCCCGGAATTGACCTTCCGTGCAGCACTCAGTGACGCCGGCTTGCGGCCTGTTCCACTAATTGATCGTCTGTGGAAATACGAGGTTTTGTAAATATCTGTCCTACATTTAATCTCACGAATCTCCCACTGATGAAGTCGTCTAGAGAAGTCGTCTAGAACTCTAGAGAAGTCGCCTAGAAAAAAAGTGAGGTTGAAGCAGGTACCGGTATTTGTCAATGCTCAGGTTTCCAAAATAAATGCGATGCACTATTTGCAACCTCAAATGTTTCCTACGGTTAGCTAAAGATCCTTAACCAATGTTGTTTTTAAGAGACGTGACACTAGTTGAGAAGCTGTAATTATTGGACACAAATCTTGCAGCATTATTTTGAACGCGCTCGAGCATGTCAATAAATAAGCGAACTGGGGGTCCCAAACTGGGCAGGCAATTCGAGAATTGGTCGCATGTAAGTTAAAAACAGTAGTTGCTTGACATTAGACTGCGCTTTATTGAAATTTCGTTTTAAGAAATTAAGCATTCTGCAGGCTTCGGATGTAAAATACTATACTTGCATCGTCCACGTTAGGTTAGATATAAGATAAACACCGAGATACTTATATTCAAGTACATTTTGCAAGAGAACATTATGCAATGAGTAACTTGTGTGTGAAGGGGAACGCTTTCGAGTGAAATAGATAAATTGGCATCTTGTAGCGTTCAAAGACATTTGCCATTTTGAGCACCAGCACTGGATGGAATCCAAGTTTCGCTGAAGTTTTAACGCATCAGAGGAACTTTCCAGAACTTGGCAAATAACACAGTCGCCAGCATATAGGCGAGCTTTGCAGGTAAGATGCAAAACAATATCATTGATATAAATCAGAAAAAGAAGGGGTCCAAGAACAGACCCCAGCGGTATACCTGAAGAAACATTTACATAATCTGAGTGCGAACCATTAATCAAAACACGCTGCATGCGGCCCTGAAGATACGAATGAATCCAATCGATGACCGTGGGGTGCAGACTAAGACAACTTAACTTACGCAATAATAGTAAATGAGTTACAGAGTGAATGGCTTGCTTAAAATCTTGAAAGGCAAAATCTATTTGAGAGCCACGGTCAAAGGAAGAAAACAACTGAGTAGTACAGAAAAAACGTGACCTAAAGCCATGCTGGACTTCTGTAAAATACTCATGAGAGTCAAGGTGTTTTATGACTGCGTTATATATTATGTGCTCCAACATTTTACAACCCACACTGGTTAAAGAAATCGGTCGATACTTAACAGAGCTTCTTAAACCACTTTTATGCACTGGTACCACATTAGCATTTTTCCAATCATTTGGCAGAGACGCTGAGTTAAGAGATGCTCCGAACAAGATCACTAAATAATGAGACATTTCATTCGCGCATGACTTTAAAACAAAGTGAGGAACACCATCAGGACCACCGGCAGAAGATGAATTGATATCACTGAGGAATTTTAACACGCCTTGGTGAGTAAAAACCAATTCAGACATGGTTTCACTGACAGATTCATGAGTTAACGGAAGTTCTCTGATGTACCTTGGCGCAAACGCAGACTGAAAAAAAAGCATTAAAGCAGCATGCCTTATCACCATCACTAGTAATAACTTCACCATCAAGGTCAAAATTCGGAATTCAAACTGCCTCACTTCCTTTGTGTTTCAAAAACGTCCACAATTGCATGGGATTATTACGCAGTTTTGATCCGAAGTAATTTAAAATCTATCCTTAAGAGCTTTAATTTCAGTTGTTAGTGTACTGCCAAGAGCACGAATCGACTGCAATACTGCAGGGCAGCGATTTTTTGTTATGATTCTAGAAGGCGATGTTTTTTCCTGATAAGCCGTCTAGTCTGCCGCGTGATCCACGGTTTGTCGCGGCGGCGCTTTCCAGAAAGACTTTTGGATGTGATATACTGATCAATTAGACACTCCAGCTTATTTTTGAAAACTTCCCAAAGGGAACTACCATCTACATTCTGGTTAAGATTAATATATTCAGGAAGGAAAGAGGCAAGTTTGTTCTTTATTGATGTATAGTCGCCCTTATTAAAAAAAGAAAACCTTGCGAGGTCGACCTCTTGGAATTAAACATGGAAAATGCCGAACATTAGCTACAACACAACTGTGGTCGCTTATTCCTGTTATGATCACAGTGTCACGCACTACTGAAGGCTGGTAGCAGAACAGTAAATCTAACACTGAAGATGATTGCTCAGTTTCCCGTGTAGGCGTAGTGACGTACTGATATATCTCATGGGTAGTAATTAATTCATAAAAGCATGAAGACAATGAAGCATGGTTCGTACGAAGATGTTTGTAGTCTACACATTTGAAATCCGGCATGTTAAAGTCCCTACCAAATAGAAAGTCACTTTTTAAGCTGAGCAGAATTTCAGACAGCGATCTGAAAGCGTCAGGGTTGGTAGCGGAAGGAGGACGGTAGACTGAGCCAATAGCCAAATTCTTTCCATTGTTTAGACGAATGTTGCACCATACTGACTCGCAACTAACTAGGGGCGCTGTTATTTATGTAGAGCTAAAACACTAGTCAACAAGTAAAAAGACCCCTCCACCATGCAAGTGTCGATCGCTACGGTACGCGTCATAACCGGTGGGAAATACTTCAGAGCTAAGAATGGAATTATCCATCCACGATTCAGTGCCAATTATAACACGAGGTTTTACAGAGGAAACAAGCGTGGCAAATTCATCCGTTTTATTTTTGATACTCTTGTAATACACGACGAGAGTTATCAATTCAAAATTTTGATGACGCCAAGGGCACGGAATGAAAGTTTGTTGCCAAGGGGCTTATCAAATCGCAACTTGGAAGCAAAAGCCAGGTCACGTGCGCATTGTGAAAGCCTGAAGAGTGCCTTTCTGACAGCGGGCGTGAAGTCCTCGTGTATGGCAAACTTAGTGTCCTTTAGATTAGGGCCGCACGATAAGATATAGTCTTTAACTTTATAACTTCAAAGTTTGACGATAATCGGTCGGTGCTTCCCTTCAACAAAGCGACCTATTCGATGAGCCTTTTCGATGCTTTCTGGTGGAACACTTTCTTTAAGATGAGACGAGAAGAATTCGCGCACATTTTTTTCAGATTCAGACCAACTCTCTGTTGCGGAGTCATTTAGACCTAGAATAAGCAAATTATTCCTGCGGGACCTATTGGAAACATCTTCGAAACAGGCCTTAAGATGGGCAACGTCTATGGACAAGGTGTCAACACAGGATGATGCGTTTGTATCATAAGCCTTTGCGGCCACCCGTGAGGAATGCATGTCGTTCTCTAGTGTAGCGATCCTTCCCAGTAAACATATTAAGGCCGTATTTGTAGCGTCCTGCTGCTTTTTAAGCATATGCAGTTCCTGAAATAATTGCGACTGGTGAAGTTCTAGTCGTTCGATTGCAGAGTAAATGCTATCAATGGCTTCATTATTCGAATTCATCTTGTGTGTATCAAAACCGGTTCCGGGGTTGCTCTCAACATCACCTCATATTAACAGTAAAATTTGACATAACAGACCAAGACCATACTTAAACTTAGCAACACACTTTTTCATAACACAAAGCAAGTCGTCGAAGTACCACGACACCGCAATAATACATCGATTGGAACTACAATAGCATGCAGCGGGAAACCGGTGACTAACCTAGGCGAAAAACAGTTGTAAACGCATGGCCGATGCGAGGTCGCACCACAGCTGGGCTTTTCATTGCTTTTTTTCCACTGATTTAAACAACCGGCGGCGGAAAATCATCTCGTTTGCATCGCGGAACGAAAATACATATAATGAACATAGTAGTCTCCCTTATGGCGAATTTTCGGTGCATTCACCTAACAAAATGCCAGCAGGCAGTAGATTTGTGCATGCACTTAAACTGGTAGAAGAATAAATATATCGCGTAATACTATTATCATCCGAGCATGCACAAATATATGAATAATTGAGCGTAGAGCGTCTTCGGACATGCCCGAAACCGTCAGCAAGTAACGTCCACCGCATTGTTTACGTAACCACGTTGGCAATTTACTCACAAGGCCAATGCGAGAGGACAGCGTGCCAGATCCCGTTTGTGGGAGTTGCGCACGTTAGCCAGGCAGAGTAGTAACAATGCTCCAGTCACAACTGTTGCCGCATACTTTTTCGTTATGCCGATGCAGTTAGGTTGGCAGCTTTCTATGTTGAGTACTCACTCCGCTGTGGACACTGCGTACATGACGTACAAATCCTGTTGGAACTCCCCCCCCCCCCCCCCCGCCTCCTCTTCTTTCCGAGTCCAGGTGCCGCGGCTGCACTGTTTGTGTGGCTAATGCCTAATTCAGGAATGTCTGCGTCATATCAACTTTGATTATAATATGCGCGGCTACCAGTGCTGGTTGCGCACGCCTGCGCGAAATGCCATTCTCCCGGTTCAATTTAATTGTCGCCTCTCGTTGAGGCGGCGGGGTCGTAGCCGTATATCTAGCCCATAGTCATTTCGATATCTGAATACTTTAATCGTCACTCCCACTGCCACTTTCTAGGCGGTAACTCTCGATTTGTTACATGTTTTCTATGCCGCCAATTCTGAACCTCCAAGCGCGACAGCTCAACCGATGTCAACACGGTGCGATTAGAGCAGGCCCCCGCGAGACATTTGACGTCACACACGCCTCCCGCCTCCGTGGGCGGTAACTGGCGGGCGCCCCTAAGAAAGTACAAAAAAAAGCCATCCGTGCACAAATGCGTGCAAAAAAAACTGCAGTTGTAAACAATTGCTCCTTCTGAATACAAATTCAGCGATTTCATAGAAAGTCGCAATTTAATGCAATATGCCTCGAAAATAATATTATCCGCGGATAGGAGAGCGCAATGCCGCATCTATCGATTAAGAGGCAGTTCTCAACGTGGATCAAGTGCTCTTTAAAGGGGCCCTGAGGGCACCTGTACCACTTATTTTTTTAGCATTTCGATAGCTCAGCATTTCGTGGATTTGTTGCCGCTTGTCCGGCTGTGAAAGGGGCATTTATTGCTGAGAGCTTTGGATTCAATGTTGAAAAACTTTTTCCCACCGTTCTGATTCAATCACGGGGCGCTCTGATCACGAAATTACCGAAAAGTGACGTAAACGTAGACGCCGTGATTGCTGGTCGGAGCAGTGCAGCGTACACACTAACACTATGTTTACAAAGTGGGGGTTTTCGGCAGGCGCATCCGAATGGGGGTGAAAAGTAGGCTTAGGGCCCACATGAACGCATGGAAGCAAACTTTTTAAAATCAGTTTCCTGATTCCACAGTGCACCTGTACGTGATGTCGCCCCTTCGTTAAGATTAACCAAACTGATCCTAGAACAGCTTCTTAAGGTATGAAGCGTCGTTTCGAAGGCGATTAATACCCTTGCCGCACAGGTGGAATCAATGTCCATTGAGTGAATTGTCATCAAAGTCAGCCGGTGCCATGCAGTGGTTTTCAATTAGATATCAACTCCCCTCAATGAATGGCCAACGGAATACCGAGGGCTCTCGGCAACACCCTCATTCTGCGTAAGGGAAATAAAAGCAAGATAAAAAAGCTCCAAAAAACAAGGGAAATAATTCATCGCGTTTAATAATAAAATTTCAAGCTGCGTTAACTTGATCGCAAACTAATATTTATCTATTAATGAAAACGGTAGTTCCGCCGGTGACTTTCCGATGTAAACAAGCTGATGCTTTGCGACGACCGAAAACGAGAAGTTGCGCAAAAGCGCTGCAATATAGTATAGCTATGAACACCTCAAATACGGCCTGTGCGGTCACTGGTCTGTAGCAGCTTCGCCACCGAATAATGCATGATTCTGAAACGAAGTGCGCGTCGTCGCCTATCGCCGCTCCGCTATCGCTGTTTGTGGATTGTGCCGAAACGTGGTGTATTTGAATAGTTAAAAGTAGGTATGCTTGAGGGAAGACGACACAAGAGAACGAGGAACCCATATGACATGACATGGGAGCAAATGTCAATTAACGATAGGTCTTACATCAGTAAGTGAGGAATGGTTTCCTGTTTCATACTCGCCTATCTGCATATTGGTCTAGCTGGCGCAGCCTATCGAGTCCTATGCTCGATGATCGCTGAAATTTATTCGTGTGGCAGCGGGTCACCTAGATTGACTTGAAAAAATTGGATGGCCATAGACTGAAGGGGCACTGAGATTGCCCGTGTGGCTGGGTTATCAGCGGCACGTCTGGAACCTCGCAAAGCTGCATGTTGAAATGAAAAACCTCCAGTGCACATATCGGAAGAGGGCGACGTCGTCGACATAGGCCTTAAAATAACTGACGACAAATCTAAGTTGGCTTCTGTTGTCCAGCGACAGCGTAGCTTCTAGAAGCGACAGAAGAGAAAGAAACGAAATACAGGTCTCCCCATCTGCGGTACCGAATTTTACGACGCGGAACCCCAAGGCTTCGCTGCACCGCCATTGACTTGAAAGCGACAGGCACCACTCCTTCGCGGTGTAGACGTCACAAGCCGGAATCAAGCAGCGGAACAATTTTATGCGTTGCATATTGCAATCACTCAGTTCAGCCCTTGGGCGCGGCCGGGCAGTCACAATTGACCTTTAGCGCAACCACGTGACGTGACGTCACGACAGCCGGAGGAAAAGCTAGGCCCCAACTCGGGCGGTCGTGCGCGGCCGCAGCCACCACCTGACTCCCGCTCCTCCCGCTAGGGGCGCTGCGCCGGCGCGTGACGTCACGGAGGAAAAGCTGGGCCCCAACTCGCGCGGTCGCGCGCGGCCGCAGCCCCCACCTGACTCCCGCTCCTCCCGCTAGGGGCGCTGCGCCGGCACGTGACGTCACGGAGGAAAAGCTGGGCCCCAACTGGCGCGGTCGCGCGCGGCCGCAGCCACCACCTGACTCCCGCTCCTCCCGCTAGGGGCGCTGCGCTATGATTGACGTCACGGCATATGTATAAAAGAGCTGCGCTCCTTCGCCGGGACAGTCTTATACCCCTGTCACACGGGCATTTCGAGGGCCCTCGAACCGATAGTCTATCGACTCAAAGGCGATCGAGCGCTGCTACACGGGCAGTTTCAATGGCGAACGAGTCAACAGCCTATCGAGTCAACGGAGCAGCACGGAACTCCATCGAGATATGAAACGCATTCTTGGCTTAACCAAGCTAAGCCTGGCCATTTTTTAAATTCCATTTCCTTACCCAAGGACGCATCTTTTGCTGCCCGCTATGCGCTTATCACTCAGAAAGAGCAAGAGCAAGGCAACCAATTTTTACCGAGAACAATAATTCGACGGAAAGCTTTTAAGTGTCTCTAAGTCGACGTCCGATATCAGTTGATGTCGGCCGTCGCTGCATCCTCTCATGCAAATTATTATAACTGGTAGCACAACGAGCTGCACTCTGACAATCGTTCTCTCTCACATCTTTCATGCCTGTTTACGCACTTTCAAGTGCGCATTTCCCGGCTGCCGCCATGGCCTTGCGATCTACCCGGTTTATGCAAGAGGTAGTTTCATTCAAGTGGTTGGTTCTTTCAAGAGGTTGGCACTTTCAAGGAGTAGGCTCATTCAAGAGGTAGGTTCATTCGAGAGGTTGGTTCATTCCAGAGGTAGGTTAATTCAAGGGGTCGGTTCATTCAACAGTGCCGTTCATAAAGAGGTAGGTTCAGTCAAGAGGTAGGTTCAGTCACGAGGTAGATTCGATCAAGAGGTCGGTAGGTCTGTAGGTTGGACGAAGACGAGAAAATACATGCAAGCGCTCGTCTGCGTCTTTTCTCGTCTTTGTCCTCGTCGTTTTCTGCGCATTGTTGTCAAGAGTAAAATTAGTGTTCCTACACCGAAGTGCAGGAGGACAGCAGCGTTGAACCTCGTTGTAATCAAGTCGAAGAGAGACTGAGATGTCTTCGTTATATCCAAAGGTTACCGTGGCTGCATGTCAACGCGCTTCCTGTCGCCGTGTAGATCGATTGCAATAAAATCTGGTGTTTAGTGTACTTATGTCAAGGGAGTCTTCAACACGCGTACGTTGCGCCCTTTACGCGGCTCAGTGGAGGTGCACCAAGCGCGTGCAAGTTTGTTTCCGTGGCACTTAGAAACTAAAATTTTGTAGAAATAATATCGTAGAAGACCTGTACTGAATATTTAACCCGGTTTTCTCGGGCCGGGGTGGGATAAGGTGGTAATTCTGGCACGTTCCGGTTTGCTTAACCGCACGAGCCTTCACCGCATGGCATCAATGTCCAGCGGCGAATAAGGCTGCCAACAAACCATGTGATACAGGCTCTTTTAACTGGGCTTCTTCCGTGCTCCTTTCACACCACGGGTGAGGACGTTAGTGATGACTTCTTCGTTTGTCTCCTAAGGTTGTAGACAAAGAGTATGGGGGAGCTGCCATAAAAGAACGTAAACCAATAAGCTCCTGCCTGTACCACTAAAGTATCACAGGCTTAACCCAATCGTAATATAAATGAAAAGGCCCGAAGGCAATGTTGTGCTTTTGCCACCCGTAGGTGGGAAAATAAAAAAATGGGGTAATGCTACTAAGCGACCCACAGCCGGGGGAGCGGGCCCGGGGAGACTCCCCTGATCTCCCCTGGGACGTAGCGGAGGGGGTGGGACATAGGTTGTGGGAATGGGACTGAGGGAAGGGTTAGGGGTAATGTGATGGGAATGGGGACAGCGAGATATTGACCCTCATTTTATCATCGCTCGACTCCTGTCTGGCCAGGACAGGGAGGGCGTCGATGTTGTCCAATGGTGCGGCTCCACTCACGGGATGCCCGACCACCCAACGACGCAATAGCTCCGACTCGGAGACAGGGAATCCTAACCCGTGGCAGCTGCCTCGGGCTCCTCCACGACTTTCAGGGGTCCGGTTCGGACTGGCGTCCCGCTCCCAGCTACTAACCGTCAAGTGTTTTTCGCGGCTTTTCAGACTCCGGAAGTATGTGTGGTGGATCCAGCCAATGGAATTAGACTCCCGGGGACCCACCTGTGCTTCCAACCAACCAACCTTGCACTTATTTCCTCCCCTGGCTTGCTCCACACCTACTGAGGAGGGAGTGTTCAGGGCCGGGCTGACCGGGCCACAAACCAAGAACCTGGCCGAGGGTGAGATAATCCGGGCCTACTCCACCGCTACTCCACAACATCGACGGTTTTTGCATCGGTCCTACTAAGGTCCCCCTTACCTCGGCGTCCCGCGCTCTAGCCTCACGGCCCCGCGGTCAGCCATCCCTGGCGGCTTCCCCGAGGACATCGCTCCCAAGGAGCCCTTCTGCTGGAAACCCCCGCGCGGACCTGGCCTCTCCGTGGCCAGAAACCGACGCGCCAGCCGGTAGCCATGCACGCCCCCGCGTGCAGAGGTCTTTTGATTTTTGAGCACTTTTTGAGCCCAATTCCGTGAGTCCAACCTGATTATGAAACCAGGCCTGCCTCCAAACAGGCATCGGACCTCACGTGCGCGACTGGCCCACTCAGTCGCTTGGGAGTCGCTGCCACTCCCATGGGGTTTTGCATCCCCAGGGGACGGGCCCCGGCCAGCCCATCCCCACCGCTGGCGTTGCACCGGAACAAAGCCTAGTAGCCGAAACTACACCGGCCCGTATCCGGTGGCAGGGGGGGGGGGGGGGGGGCCACGGGCAGGCCGCACAGTCGGATTTCCCCCCCGAGGTTGTAGACAGCGGACATAAAAGTATTTCGCTACAGGACGCCGTCCCTCTGACCATATCCGCGTTCTGAAGCCACTGGCGCTTACGCTTTCCACCGCCGGCAGTAGCGCGTCGATACGAGGCACATGCTGCCCAACGGTTCAAACGCCAGACCACTCCACGAAAGACATAACCCACCTACTTCCCCGAGAAGCGCAGCCTGCTTGCAGCGGTGCATGCACAACGAGGAGGTTGCAAAGGAAGGGCGCCTCTGTCGAGAAGTGTGCGCACTCCACTGCTTGACATCGTTCAGCGAGCACTGTGCTCGAGTTTCGACGAAGGTGGGCGCACCGATGCATGAGGTGCTGACGAATAGAGTAGAAATGCTCGATGTCGTCTCCACTTAAGGCGGATAATGTCGTGGCATCAGCAACACATCACCTCGCGCAGATCAATCAAACAGTCCCTTTGCTATCACAGTCTAGCTTTCAGCATACATTATGCTACTCCCTCAACGCGCGGAACTGGCGAGGTGAAAAATACAAACTAGCACTAGCGTGCTCGGATCGGTCGCAAACGTCTTATGGACGTTTATATATGTACCTGCCGCGGTGGCTCAGTGGCTAGGGCGCCCGGCTACTGAGTCGGAGTACCCGGGTTCCGACCCGACTGCGGCCGCCGCGTTTCGATGAAGGCGAAACGCGAAAACGCCCATGTGCTATGTGACCTGAGGGCGTATTCAAGATCCCCAAATGGTCTAAATTATTCCGGAGCCCTCCACTACGGCACCTCTTTCTTTCTTTCTTCTTTCACTTCCTCCATACTTTCATTTCCTTTCTTCTTTCACTTCCACATAGCCTGGAGCAGTGGCCGCGCACGCCGGTGCCACCACCCAAAAAGCAGGCTGCGCGGACCTCCAGGTCAGCGGGCCACAAGACCCTTCCCCTCATTGAGAGTCACAGCACGTTCGTCCATCGTATCCGAGGATATGATGGACACAACTCTTCACTCGCCTCCGCTGCAGCGGTGGCAAGCCTCTGTCGAGCGCAAAAGAAGGGATAAAGTCCCAATAACAGGTCCGAAAGGCCCACCAACCTAGTTTTCAACCTTATTCCCAACTAGTCTGTAATCATGGCATTTCTAGTTCACTTGAACTCTCTTGGAATTTTAAACAACTACACTGACGTGACAGATATCTTAAATTCATTCTCTCCGGTAGCACTCTGTCTCCAGGAGAAAAACCTAAGACCACAGAAAAAAATATTCTTAAAATGTACCAAGCCTTCCGCTGTGACCAAGAGAACTCAAGCAGGCTGTCTGGAGGTGCCGCTATTGTGGGTCAGGCGAGTGTTGAAACTAGAAAACTCGACATAAAAAGTCATATTAGGCCGTTGCAGTAACCGTCCTTCATTTTAAAACCATAACAATATGTTCCATATACATTGAACTTCGCCTAACTGTCACACTTCACAATTTAGAAAGACTTTTAGTACAACTACCGCAGCCATATCTTTTAGTTGGGGATTTTAATGCTCACTCCTCTTTTTGGGAACGTGAACATACGGACGTCAGACGTCGAATTCTGGAAGATTTTATTACCTGTAACAATGCATGTCTGCTGAACACGGGTAAAAACACTTACTGCTCTCCAACCAGTGGGAAAATGAGCTGCCTAGATTTATCTTCTTGTTCAACTTGTGTTTTTAACGATTTTAATTGGGATGTCATTGACAATCCATATGGCAGCGATCATATTCCTGTAATAATCAGTTTAACATCCCCACCGGAAATCATCCCAACAAAGCCGCGTCGTTGGAAACTTCATTTAGCAGAGAAGGCACATTAGAAAAAAATTGTTGTAGAAAATCTGAGGATTGATCAAATAAATGAACAGTTGACGAATTGTATCATAACTGCCGTACATTTAGCTATTCCTAAGTCTTCAGGAGTGGTGCGACAGAGCCACGAAGTGCGGTGGGCAAAATACTGTAAGCAAGCAAAAAAACTACAAAATAGAGCTTGGGGTAAATTTCGCAGGTACCCAACACATGAAAATCTCGTACATTTTCAAAAGGCAGAAGCCAAAGCTAGGTACGTCCGTGGCAGTGCAGAGAAAACCTCATGGCAAAGTTATGTTTCTTCTATAAACAGTCAAATGACATTGAAATATGTGGGAGCAGGTTCAAAAATTAAATAGCACCGTTTCATCTTTCACAATTTCTTTCTTGACAGCACCTGGCACACACACAGGCATAAAGGAACCGGCAGATGTTCTGGGGGAACACTTCGCTGCAGTTTCCAGTTCGTCTCACTATGTGCAGTCATTCCTAAAATACAAAACTGTGGCCGAAAAACAAAGACATCCAACAAGTGGAGGTGCAAACCAAGAATACAACAATTTAATTACCCTCCAAGAAATTAATAGAGTACTGTCTGCCGGCAAAAAAAACTGCTGCAGGACCCGACCAGATACACTAATAAATGCTTGCCCATCTTTCCCAGCCTGCCGTAGAGGCAGACTTGAATTTCTTTAAGAAAATATTCGCAGAAGGAACAATAAATACCTTAGGAGTGGAAAAGAGCCGTCATAGTGCCATTCCTGAAACCTGTGAAACCACCCACTTCCCCTGAAAGCTACAGGTCAATAGCACTTACAAGCTGTCTCGCCAAATCATTTGAAAGTGCCCTGAATATAAGACTAACTATTGTCCTTGAATCCCGCGAACATCTCAACATCCATCAATGCGGTTTCGAAAAGGCATGCTCAACAACTGACCATCTAGTTCGTATCAAAAACCCAATTAGAGAAGCTTTTATGCACAAACAGAGCTGTCTCGCCGTCTTATTTCATATGGAGAAAGCGTATGATACAAAGTGGAGGTTTGCGATCCTCCGCGACCTGGGCGACATAGGTAGCCGCGGTAGGATGTTGAATTGCCTCAATGACTTCCAACCGTCCTTTTCGCGTCTTCCAACGCTCTCAATAAAATTCATTCAGGAAAATGGAGTACCTCAGGGGTGTATGTTAAGCACGACCCTCTTTAGCATAAAAATGAATTCCATAGCTAAAATAATCCTCAAGTACATCATATATTCAGTCTATGTCAATGATCTCCAAATAGCCTGCACATCCTCAAACATAGCAACATGCGAGAGACAAATACAACTGACAGTAAACAAACTAACTACTTGGGCAGATAAAAAATGGTTTCAAGGTTTCCACGCAAAAGTCAGTAGCTGTTCTGCTCTCGCCGAAAAGAGGACTGCACACTGATCCCACCCTTTATCTGAATGAAGTCACAATACCAGTAAAGGCTGAGCACAAATTTTGGGGAATGACTTTTGATAAAAAAATCACATTTCTGCCACATATAAACACCCTCAAAAAGAACGCTTCTAAATCCCTGAATATACTAAAAATACTCTCACGAAAACAGTGGGGCTCCGATATTACATGTCTGTTACAAATTTATTGCTCTGTAGTACGCTCTACCTTGTATTATTGTTGTATAGTTTATGGATCAGCGAGACCATCGTACCCTAAGCGACTATATTCAGTACAGAATTTAGGCCTGCGTCTTTCCGCTGGTGCATACAGGTCATCGCCCTTAAATAGTCTGTGTGTAGAAGCCAATGAACCATCGCTTACAGACAAAAGAGTCATGCTCTTATGCTCGTAGATTCTAAAAATCCGTTCATTGCACAAATATGTTTGTTATCCCATCGCTACAAAGTGCCCATCTGGAATACTCTTTAACAATAAACCGCAAGCTACCAGCCCACTGCTCTTCCGATTTGAAGAGATGTACTAGAACCTCGGCGTACTAGACATATTGCTCGAAGGCGAGGTCCACTGCCAACGTGGTAAAATTTCCCTGAAATCTGTGATTTCACTCTTACACAGTATCGCAAAAAACAAATTCCAGAAGAAGATATAATAAAAGAAATTCTTAGACACGAGGAAAAATACAGCGCTCTCACTGCTTATTACAACAGCCATAGTTCAAGGGCAAATCATAAGAATCTGCTGTATACCAAGGTCTGTCGGCATGAAAGACAACGAAACAGCAGATTTCGGACGCCGCGGTGGCTGAGCGGTTATGGCGCTCGGCTGCTGGCCCGAAAGACGCGGGTTCGATCCCTGCCGCGGCAGTTGGATTTCGATGGAGGCGAAATTCTAGAGGCCCGTGTGCTGTGCGATGTCAGTGTACGTTAAAGAACCCCAGGTGGTCGAAATTCCCGGAGCCCTTTACTACGGCGTCTCTCATAGCCTGAGTCGTTTAGGGACGTTAAACCCACATAAACCTACCAAACCAAACCGAAACAGCAGAATTGTGCGCTGCTCTAGCTTGTGGCAAGCAAATTAAAAATGTAAAAGTACCGTATAAATATGGCATGAAATTATTACATCGTAGTGCAAAGAAAAAATGACAGTACGCTTGGAACAATGAAATAAATAACAAACTACACCGACTTAAACAAGTGTTATGTCAATGGAAGTCATCTGTGCGCCAGAAATGTTTCAAGGAAGTCATTATTTGCCGACTCTGTATAGACCACAGACACCATTACTCACAACTTTCTGCTGGCAAAACAAGACAAGCCGGTTTGTACATGTGGAGTTGAATTTACAGTTAATCACATTTTATTTTCATGCTGGAAACTGGAAAAGATAAGGAAAACGTGCTTTTCTTCATTTTATAACCAATGCATATCCTTTCACCCAGCACTGCTCTTAGGTGAAAATGCAATTGTGGACATGTCCTGCGTTTTAAGATTTTTAACGGAAGCACATTTTATTCAAAATATGTAAATCATAATCCAGCGCTTCGCCCTATGCACCTAAGCCACTTTCTCATTCCTGGGAAAAAAGCTGCGGTTTTTATTTGAACTTTTTGCATTTGAACATGTCGACACATCATCGCCAATTGCTGCACTCTATGCATACCCACACCTCCGATCAAGACTGCCACCATGACTTCCTCGCCATCTGGAAGGTCGTTATCATCGACTTCGTCTGAACGCTGCATTTACAAACGCCTTACAGTTTCGCTTTGGTGAAACAAATGTTCCGTGTTGCGACAACTGCGGCTTAGTAGAAACAGTGGAGCATATTTGTTAGAATGCCCAGCGTGTGCTGAGGAGCTTGCACCTTATGAACATCTTATAGAATCACTTACTCAGGTGCCTGCAACACTTGACTGCGTATTACGACCCTTAGCCTGCCATACGCAGCAGAGATGCGCCATGAACTTTTTATTTGATTATTTAGATGACATCGATGTAATATGACAAACTCCAATACCGCCGTTTAGCACTCTCACTGCGCATTGTCCATGCAGTGAACTTTGTCATCGCATTTCCCGCAACACTCCATTCCAGCATTATGTCTTTCTCTCGGCCGTATCCCTTCTCCACGCACAGTAGGAAGTCATAGGGTTTAAACGCCGGCTGGATTATCTGTTTTCCAGTTAAATAGCTTCTCTCATAGAAGGCAGAGCGATTTCTTGCCCATGGCAATGACACCAGATGTGTGATGAGCAATATGCCCAGCAGGGTGCAGGTGAGGTCAGCAGTATGCCCCGGCTATGACGCGAATGATTGGAGCTTAACGAAAAGGATTGAAATTGAGTGGAAGGACAGCGCAGCGAGCAGTGCTTATTTTGCCTTCGTCCCTCCTTGTTGCGCTGTTCACCCACCATGAAGGGTGTGGGAGTGGTTTCAATAGGAGGAAAGAGGAGAACGGCGCGGCAGAAAGTCGGGTGGGCGGATGAAGTAAAGAAATTTTCGGGAATAAGGTATACGCAGCTGCACAAAAGAGAGAATGAGGAGAGAGCCTCGTGCAGTGGCGTTGTTCAAATGATGGTGATGATTATACAACCTTTGTCTGTATAGTTCCGAGACCGCGTTCATTAAAAAAAATTGCGTTTAACATTGAAATCATTTGTGCAGAACCCCTTCGCAATAGTATTCCTTGCAGTCTATACACAGATTCCAACACTTCTTGAGGTCTTGGAAATAGTTGGAAAACGCTTTTTTGGCAGGGCTGTCAGCTCCTTCGTCGTGGCGCCTTTAATGGCCTCCATGCTCCACATCCAGCGACCTTT
The DNA here is from genome assembly GCF_052857255.1 of Amblyomma americanum. Taxonomy (NCBI): domain Eukaryota; kingdom Metazoa; phylum Arthropoda; class Arachnida; order Ixodida; family Ixodidae; genus Amblyomma; species Amblyomma americanum. The sequence continues at coordinate 35,303,378 of NC_135499.1, read as the reverse complement.
TAGGGCTGTCTTCTCACAAGGAAACAGGCAAAAATCACATGGGGAGAGCTCAGGCAAGTATGGCGGCTGGGGAAGTACTGTAATGCTGTGCTTGGCGAGAAATTTTCTCACGCTGAGAGCAGGGTGCGGCCTTGCGTTATCGTGGAGAATTGTCCATTGTCCAAATCCCCGTAAGTCAGAGTGACGACGTCGCAGTGCATCACGCATGTCTTGGGGCACGCGGATATAGGACTCCCAATTCACCGTCTGCCCTTGTGGGACGAACTCGTGCTGTATGACACCTCTGGCATCGAAAATAAAAGCTATCAGCATCGTCTTTGTTTCGGCCTTCTGTCGCCGCACCTTCCTCGACGCCGGAGAGCTTGTGGATCGCCATTCGGCACTCTGCCTCTTTGTTTGAGGATCGTATTGAAAACACCATGATCGTCTTCAGCGATGATTCTGTCGGCGAATGCAGCATCCTTCTCTGCCTCGGAGAGGAAATCAGAGCTCACTTATGCCCGCCTGTCCTTCTGGTCCTCTGTGAGGGAGTGCGGCACATGACTGGCATTTAACTTTCGTTTACCTAAGTTCTCACGCAAAATTTGGTGGCATGTTGTCATACTAATGTCGAGAGCATCTCTTAGCATGCGGGCTGTAATGGTGTGGTCTTTCAGTACGATTTCCCTGGTCCGAGCCACGTTTCCTTCATTCCGTGAGCTTGAAGGGCGCCCCTTTCTTCTGTCGTCTTCCACCGACGTTCTCCCGGAAACGAACCTCCTTTGCCACTCGAAAACTCGTGGCCGCGATATAGTCTCGTTGCCGTAAGCGTCACGAAGGAGGTCACACGTCTGTGTGGCTGCCTTGCCAAGCTTCAAACAAAATTTTATGTTTACACGCTCTTTGAGGTGGACGTCCATCTCTCCACATCCACTCAGAGTGGAATGCGCAAATGACTAGTGACAACGTATTTTTCTACATGTAGTGCCATTTAGCGCCTGCCACAGCAGTTAACATAAATAGCTCAGGTTATCCAGAAAAAATGGCGCTACACATACGCACCAACATTTGTTTTGGGGAATCATTTCTGGAGAAGAATATAAATCAGTCTCGTAACTTTACGGACAAAGGTTGTATACGCTTATCTTGTCATTCAGCCAGATGTCTACTTATTCGCGTGGCATGAAGTTCCTTCTCAGGCAGTACTGATTGTACATCAATACAAATAGCTTTCCCTGCCCATCGCTACAGTTCCCTGAACCAGTCTTGTTAATCGACCACAGTTTTTGCTTCCCGCCCTCAAAATGTCGACCCCCCCCCCCGAATATTTCTTTCAAGCGCTCCGTCATTCGCGTTACGTATGTGCGCTGTCAGCAAGCCCGCTGACTGTCGCTCCTTGATACAAAGCGTAGAACTGTGCGTCAGCTTCCTAGCCTTACAAAAGCCTTCCCAAACGTCGTGCGTTTGCTGATCCTGCGAACGCATTGACATCCCCGTAGAGCCGTTTGCTTCATAACGTCCCGTTTTGTTTGGCTCTGTTTCTTCGTTACTTATTCGCCAAGATTTCACATGTCATTGCCATCGTTTATGCATACATCTACGCAGTTGCTCAGTTTCTTGCGGCTAGCCTGGAACTATGCAATGCTGTAAAATTGGGCTGATCGTTGAGTTTATTAGAATTCACAATATTTAAACCAATCATCTGCAGACAATAACGCCACAGGCAGTAAACAAGCCTAACCGTCGATTCAAATGAAGATAGTGCAATGAAAAATTTCTGCATACGCAGAAATCAAGACAATAAAAAATGGGACCGCATACATTAAAGACAGGCAAATTCCACATTTGTCATCAGCCTGACTACGCCCACTGCAGGGCAAAGGCCTCCCCCATATCTCTCCAATAAACCCTGTCATGTGCCAGCTGCGGCCAACGTATCCCCGCAAATTCTCTGAGTGACTTCGCAAGGCATTGTTTTCAGAAAATAAAAAAATGCTGAGGTATTATAAGTTAACTCATATCCGCAGCTGTTCCCAAGGCGATTCTCTGAATAATTCTTTTTAAACAAGAGGCATTGGCCATTCCTTATTAGAATTTTATTGCTCACTTTTTAAAGGGCAATGGGAGCTGTGGAGCCGTTATACAGGGTGTTTCACCTAAGACTTTACGCAATTTTAAAAATAGTCTTTAAAGTTTGGAGAGCGCTTGTACATATCATTGTCAGCGGTGTAGTACATCACAATGCAGGTAAAACCTACTAACTAGCAGGCTGGTTATTTAGTATTGAATAGTTAACTGTTTAGCTATTACTGTTGGGCCCCCTAAATTAGTGAGAGGTGTGCAGGCCACCGCAAGTATTAAGTGATATACATATCAGTTTTTAAAATTTCGAATATGCGGTTACCCTCATCGCTGCAACCCAACAAATTAAGGCTATTCGACGTGTTACGGGCACTGGAGAGGTTGCTTTGCCTGCAATCTTCTCGGAAGCACATGCATTTTGGCGCAATGTAGCCACAATTTGTTGGGCCACAGTGCCGAGGATAACCGCGTTTTTGAAATTCTGAGAAACTGATACTGTGGCGAAGAAGACGAAGCTAGCAGTGGCGCGGGGCGGAGCGCTCGCGCTCATCTCATTGCCATCATTCAAGCATCTCACTGCCATCGTTCATCGCGCTCATCCTTCGGCTGGCCGCCACGTAACATTTGGTGTGAGGTGCTGGGGAATCATCCGCATCCTGGTCCTGGAGCCTGGGCGTCCTGCGTCAGCCGTGGTCGTCAGCCGTGAGTTCTTGGCTTGCGTCGCCTTGCTCTGCTCCAGTCTTTCAGACTCTACCCGGCCTCGCCTTTGCTCCCTCCGCCCCGTTCCCCGCCCAGACCAGAAGACACGACGAAATGCACCCGACACAAGAACCCTATTTACCGACCCAAGACGCTGCCCACACGTGAGGACACCGCTTTTCTGCCCCTGCCGTTCAGCGCGTCCAGGGGCCTTGGCTGTCGGCTCCTGGCGACCAGCGGCCGAGAAGTTTCGTGGACGAGGACCCATTCGCGCATCTCTCTCATCGTGGGGGCCAGCAGTTCACTCAGTGCTTTACCGTCCTCTCAACCCCATTACCATTTCGAGCATCCCTTTGTCAACGATCTGGATGATCGCTCTAAAGATCGGCCCGAATAGTGTCATCAAGAAGACGAAGCTGGTAGTGGCGCGGGACGGAGCGCTCGGGCTAGGCCTGCGGCCATTAAATCATCTCATTGCCATCAGTCATCTAGTCTCAATCTTTGGCTGGCCGCCACGTAACAATATGGATATTACTTACAGTAGGCTAAACGCCTCTCAATAATTCAGGAGCCTAACAGTAGTAGTTAAAAGTTAACTATCCATTATTTGTTAACGAACCTGGTCGTTAGCACGTCTTAGCTCTATTCTGATGAACTAGACGACCGGTAATGCTGTGCCACAAAAGGCGCTCTTAAAGCTAAAAAGCTTATTTTTAAGAATTGTGCAGTTTTTAAAAATTGTATAATTTTTAAAAATTGTGTAACTGTGTAGAGAGCCCGTAAATATTGCTCAGTATTTTTACATAAGGCTCATGTACACCCCAATTCTGTAATGCTTGCATGACTGCTGAGGTTCCGAATGAGTCGAATGCTTTCTGCTAACCTTTGAACGTCATTTACCGGGTGTTACAAGGAAGAATAAGTAATTTTCGAAAATAGAATTTTTGAGGCGAAAATACGGCTTTTGCGGCGTGGTATTAACCCTGACGGACGTAAGAACACAGGTTAATCACCTTAACTAGGAAGATATTAACTAATGTTCAGTAATTATCTTTTAACTACTAGAGTTTGGCGTCTTGTTGCAATTAGAGATTTGGACCCGGCCGTTAGTAAACGCCATATCAGTTTTTGGAGTTTCGAAAACTCAGTTGCCCTCGCAGCTGTGGCTCGACAGAATTTGGCTTTTTCGACTAGTTACGTGCAATAAAGGGGTTGCTTTTCCTGCATGCTTTCGGAAGCGCTTGTATTTTCGCACGATACAGCCAAATTTTGTCGAGCCGCAGCGGCGAGGGTAATCGCGTTTTCGAAATTCCGAACACTGATATGGCGGTTACTAACGGCCCGCTACAAATGTCGAATTGCAACTAGACGCCAAGCTCTAATAGTTGAAAAGTTTATTATTGGAAATTAGTTAACCATCTCACTAGTTAATATGATTCACTTGTTTTCTGGTGTCCGCTAACCCTGGCAATACCATGCCGCAAAAACGTATTTTTGCCTCAAAAATCGCATTTTTAAAATTACTTTGTCTTGTAATATCCGGTATAGCAGTTGGTCATATTCTGCATTTCTCTATCACCTGATTAATAGTGTGAATATCGTCTTTCGTCGAGTAGCTTCTCGGAAAGCCTGCCCGACTACTTGGTTGATTTAAGTCTAATGTTTTCCTGAGTCTAATGACGATTTAACTTAAGAACCTTGTAGGCAACAAAATACTGAGTTTATCTCTCTATAAATTTTAAAGTCCTTGACGTCTCCTTTCTTATGAATTAAGATGATGCTAGCGTTCTTCCAAGTTTCTGGTACGCTAGAGGTCGTAAGGCATTGCGCATACAGGGTGGCCAATTTTTCTGCTTTCGCCTTCAGGAAGGTTGCCGTGAAAGCGCGTTGTTCTTACAGTGTGGGCAGTCGTGCCTATTATGATAAAATATCTTCGTACGAAGAAATGACATCCATAATATCTGTTGTTCCGCGGGCAATACAAGTGTACCATGTTTTGGAATTGTGCTTCGATTCATATCGCATTACAGCGAAGTCTATGCGAGTTAATCCCGCAGTTTTACTGCGCATCGGTGGAAGAGAACACGGGATTTGACCCGGACTCCGCTTCTGCACGTATTACGTTACGACAGGGAGCGCGTCTATAGCGCGGATAAATCTCTAATTGAGGAGGGCAGCAGGAAAAAACGACGATTTGGCGTTGTCTCTTTCGTCCCGCTCCCCTCTGTAACGTCATCAGGTGGCCCAACCCTGCAGTTTGATGGAGTTATTTTTTTGGAGAATTGATCCGTCAGCAAACATGCAGCTTACAGACTTATGCGTTGTTAAAAAAAATACGCAATTGTGGCACCTCGAAGAACCAAAGGAACACCAAATAACATCGGAGTTTTTCAGGAAGAGCAGGAACACACGATCAGGTCTGAGAACGCTTTTTGCTTTTGTGCGCAAAGGCTTTTTATTCAAATATGATGCGCGACTCGTTAGTTCCCCTTAGCCACAACACGTGTAGTATTTGTACGCTTAAAAACAATTATGTGCTTACGTGCTTTGAACGTGAACGCATTGTCTCAAGGGAGATATCTTTTGCGAGGTTCTTTAAAGATTCATTTCTTTCTAATGGCACACCAATTCGTTAGCATGCAGTCGTAAGGAAACGCGCACACTAGGTTTAACTTCACTCACCAAGAACAAGCGTGGTTTTGTGACCGCCCAGCAAAGGAAATTCCTAGCTCTGAATGTTTGTGGACTCCGTACACGGCAAAAACAAGTATACAACTGCGGTGCCTTCTTTCAGGCAGTCGGCTCGACTGTCCGAAAGCGATCAGGCGAGAAAAAGAGCACTCCGGCCTTTTCTAGCGGATTGTAAAGTTTGCGTGTCACACTCTGCTGGTGTTTGGGTGGGGCGTCTTCTGTCTATGAAAAAGAGAATACCCTATTCTGACCTTGTGTATTGAGTAGATACAGCGGAGTGGTTCATATGGTGCGGCGTTCGGATGTATGGCGAGTTGTGGCGGTTGGTTAGCGTCTACGCTTTCTGTGATCAGGCGAAGAGAGTAACTTCTTTTGAAAACCTAGGTGCTCTTGTTTATTCTGAGCTTGATGTTGTTTTGACGGGGGACTTTAACTGCGTGTGTAACCCTAATGATCGCACTTGATCGAGCAGAAGTAGCAATAGCAGTGCTGCAGTGCTATATAGCATCGCTGAAATCGCGGGATCACTAGACACTGGGCTATCTGGGCCGACGCCCGGCTCCTTTAATCTTATCCAAGGAATTGCAATGCCCGCCTGTACCGTATCTACGTATCTTCGACACTCTTTACCCGACGCATCCTCGTGTTGTGTAAAACCAGTCTCTCTGATCGCAACATGGTTATTGTGTCTATTGGTGAATGCAGCCGTCCTAAGTTCCAACCTAGTTGGGCTCTTTGGAAGCTCAACGATACGCGAATTGTCGATGAGGGTTTTAAAGCACCTGTAAACTCAGCTTTCCACTGTTGTTCCTCCAGGGGAATTCATTTACATGCAGCTTGGGAGTTGTCTAAGCAGGAAAGGCGAAGCATAGCAATTGAAATTGCTTCGGTTGGTTGATAGATACTTAAAAAGCTGAAGAGAAGCAGTTACCGAAAACACTTCGCAACCTTTATCTACTTGATTGTGACGCTGCTAGTTTGTACTAAGGAGAAATCGAAGGTGTGAAGTGCCAGCCTCAACAGTTTGACGCGGAACGCTACATGGCTGCCCGTATTCGGTCTCGCGCCATTTGCACTCTGCGGAACAAATTCCCCAGGCTTTGCTTTATGAGCGCCGTCATGCGCTCATCATTCCAAGAGATTGTCAGAACTTCTTTGTGGCACTGTCTTGGTTACTAACACGAATTCAATAATATCAGAATTGGAGAAATATTGCGGGTCTCTGTTTTCCGTTTCCTCCCAAGCCTGAGATGCTCTGGATGCGCTTTGTCTCCCTTGTGAAGAAACCCCTTTCAGAGGACGAGTGCTCGACAATAAGTGGCCCTTCAACTTCAGCAGCACTAGATGATGTTCTTAGTCAGTTGCTGTTTTCAAACAGGCCCTGATGGCCTTTTTGGGGAATTTTAAAAGGCCCTATTGAGTCACATTCTTCCAAAGTTTTTCAGCGTATGTCGAATATCGGAGTTCTGCCGCAGACGTTTACAAAAAGTCATGTTGTATTCATGCCAAAGAGAACTGATAAATAAAAAATTGCAATACGTGAAGGCTATAGGTTCATTACACAATCTAATATAGACTAGAATATTTTTGGAAAAGTCTTGGCGAATCGGTTACATATTGTAATGCCGACTTTCATTGGACCTCAACAGATATGTGGCTTGATGGGCCGTTCGATTCAAACTAACCTAGATGTTGCCCAAAATGTTTTACTGTTCTGCAGCGCTGTCAGGGACAACTGGCAGAGTTTCGAATTGACGTTGCGGAGACCTTTGATCGTGTACGGCACAATTTTCTGTTACTCACTTTTTCAGCACGTTAATGAGTTGTCTACGAGGGAATTCTTCTTTGTTACAATTATTGCTCCACCCGCTTGATTGTGAATGGTCTTATTTGACAACCCGTGTGTATGTTTTCGTCTTTCAAAGAGGAGTGTCAATTATATTGGCACTTAGAGCCGCTATGTATGCGTATTTTGCAGAGTAGTGCCATTCGACGTTTCCGTATCCTAGATAGTCACCTCATGTTATGAATAGTATTAGCTTATGTTCAGGCAGCGCAGGCAAGGTTAGAGTAGATGAAGTTGCTCGCTTTAGCGAGCTATTTGACTCAGTTTCGATGCCCAGATGAACCGTCCCACGAGTTGCGGTCTGTGGTTTGAATTGTGGGCATCTACACAGCTGATTATACTGGCGTGGCATGGACGTATGGACCGTAATGGCGTACTGGCCTACCAGTAATCACGTGCAGGCACAGTGAAAACTATTCGAAAGATTCCGTACCGGCTGTACAGCGCTATGCTCAAACTGTTGTCCCAAATGGTCTAGCAATATTCGGCAAGACTACCGCCTGTAACTTGTTTGTAGCAACAGAAATTTATCATATTTTGCAGACCATTCGCTGCGCCAGGATTCCTCTTCATCGCTTCCACAGAGTTTTTGCAACTTTGTTTTCGCTTCCTCCATGGAAGCCATGCGACGTGAATACCTTTTCCGACCTGTCAGCGTGAATGGGCTAGGCTTAGTCCATCTTTATGTGCGGCAGCAAGACTTTCATTTGAGCTAGTTGGTTGTAGCTTGACATGGTTTACGCAAAAAGCGTACAGGCGCTAAAAGACGAAGACAAGCACACTCAAGCACACTCAAGACAGGACAAGCGCCTGTCCTGTCTTGAGGGCTTGTCTTCGTCTTTTAGCGCCTGTACGCTTTTTGCGTAAACCATGTTATGTGCAGCAGATTGTTGCCCGCTTACTGTTTTTTCGTGGTACTTCCCGCCCGATACTCCGAGCTTTTATGGAGACATATTTAGTTCATGCCTTGCCCACTTTCAATGTGTCCTCTAACTTTACTGACCATCCGTGTTTATGGGGGGTTGTATATTTTGCTTAGCGTTTGCTGGCAGTCTATTTTTCAACTGAATTTTCATTTTCGATGTCGCGAAAACGCTTGTAAAAAGACTTCATATCGATGGTTTTTCCGTCCCTTATTTTTCGCTCGGTGTACTTTTATTTGCCAGGACATGATGTCCTTACGCGGGTGCGAAGAATGTTACTTTCGCCTTGCGCTAAGACTTTCTTCTACAAGTTACACATGGAAACATTGCTCGTGAAGGCTTGGCTTCATTTCTCCGTCATCTACGTACTGCCCCCTATGTGATGATCCTGAAACATTGCTTCATCAATTGTAAGACGGAATTCTGTTCTGGGATGCCTTGGGACTGGAAATTTGACTTCTCATACCATTGTGTACCTCGCTGGAGTGCAATACGTTGAAGAGCCTCTTGATATATATTTTTTTCTGATTGGCCTAATCAGCTCACGGAAAACTGTAACGATGCACTGGAAGTGTGAATCAGTTGTTTGGACGAAATCTCATCTCTGGCAAATGATTGTTCAACTAAGGGAAATGTATGAACAAACTGACTTTAAACCTGATTGCCACTCACTCCTTGTGTAGTGCTCATCGTTGTTTCCCTTCTAGTGCTACGCGGCTCTGTATTTTTGAGAAGTCTTTCGCGGCGCTTCCTAAAACATTTGTACTTAGTCCGTGCAAATAGAACATATTTCAATATCATAAATTCCGTGCTTAAAAGAAGGTGGTTTTGTGGCCTGTTGGTTGTGTGCTCGCCTCGCAGAGTTAAGGTCCTTGGTTAATTCCCCGCAAATTCGGAGGAAATTGTATTTTCACTTCTTTGCTGTAGGCGTCATTGTCGTACGGTCTATTGCTGATGTCATGCCAGAGCATGGTGACGTAATGAGGAAGTTCCTGCCATGGGCGCCGCAGGGCTGCGGCTTTCGTGCTAATGGGTATACAATGTTGTCAAATGTTTCAGGGGAATCCCCCAAGGTGGAGTGGAATAATAAAACTTTTTAATAAACCTGCCGTCAAAGAGTGTCGTCAAATGTGAAGAATTAGATAGTCGGTATAGCTTAATGAAGAAAGAGGGCAGCAACGGTTAATGACCCCTGAAGCACTGGAGAGACAACAGTGACGCTCAACTGAATACTTAAACGCAGCATCCACTTTAGAGGAAGCGTTATGGGGAAACTGCTAGACGGGGCACGTCTGTTAGGAATATCGTCCAAGGATGGGAAAACCGCTGTTAAATTATAAATCTCATCATTCCAAAACAGTTAAAACAAGAATTGTGGTCTCATCTCTTTTGTCCTCATTATCAAAATCTTGTATTCAAATGGGAACCAACAGCTTCAACGAACAAATTAAAAGGTTGAAGGAAGCGGGATACCCGGATGGTGTTATGTTATTGGGCTGTAACAAGGTAGCCAAAAAGTTTAGGAATCCATCTTTGGTCCCTAGTCCGGGAAAAGAGAAGGAAAGGAAAAAGTTTGCCATCCTCCCATACGTACACCGCATGTCACATAATCTTAAAAATGTGGCAATAAGGTAAGGCGTAGGGGTGGTTTTTTCAGCACCCAAGCAACTTAAAAGGGTTTGTGCTGTTTTGGAAAGAAAGGCTGAGCAACGAAAATAATCTGAAACAACTTGTGGGGTTAAGCACGAAACAATGTATGTGCCATGCGCAGAAGAGGTTGTGTACAAAATCCCAATGTCATGCGGACAAATATATATCGGGCAGACGGGGCGTTGCATCAATACACGTTTGAAAGAGCATGCAAATAATCTTGAAGCTAACAAATCTAATCATCTAGTTGACCATGTTCGAGACTGCCAATTTTGTTTTCCTTCATTGCCTTACTGTGATATCCTCTACAAACACCCGTCCCGATTAACACGTGAGATTATGGAAGCATATCACATGAAGAAAAAAACAAGGTTATGTGTCAGTAGGCCATCTATTTCATTATATGACAGTGACGTTGCATTCCTCGATGCCACGTAGAAACTTGGGTTTTGTCAATGTACTAGCTGATAAGTTGGCCACTTTTTCTATAAAATGTACTGCTTTCCTTAAATAAATTTCAGTTGTGAGTCAGCGCTTGTCCTGTATTTTCTTCCACTCTGTCCGCGTCGTTGCGCTGTTTTCCACCGATAGACGTGCACTTTCTTCGCTTCTCGCTCTTTCCCATCTCCGGTTTTCCTCCGTCATTGGTGACGCCCCAGTATAATGTCTGCCGTGGGGATAGTTCGTGCTGCTTGCTCATTAGAAGAAGTCGCCACCAACACAAGGCCCTTGCATTGGTAGTATTTGTTGCGTCTGGTTCTAATGAAGCACGCCGCCTCAACGCGTTCAGTACACCCTCCATTTGGCAGCCGAGACGTCCTATTCGCCCCGGCTTCTACGCGGAGCCTGGCGCATTCCTTCCCCTGGCAGCCGACCCGACCCGGCGAAACGGAAGAAAGCGGGTCATAGGCGACATTTTCCTCCACGGAGCAGATCGGGAGTCGTCGATCTGGAGCACCCGCTTTGCGTGCATAGGCGCACGTGCGCGCGCACGCGCAGCAGGCCCCGCCAAGGTAGATCGGCTGACCCGCTCCGTGCAGACAAGGTCAAGGCACGTGGAGCAGCCTACTGCGGCCGGCGTCGCTCAGGGCGTCTACGGCAGGTCATGAAGGGAGATAATCTCGGCGCTAAACATTTCTCCGGCTGGCTTCGGTCTGCGCAGCGAGGCAGTGATGGGCAAAAAGAAATAGAAACAAAAAAGGTGGTGCGCAGTGTGGTCTCGAGATCATTTCAGCTCCGGCTCGGCAGAGCCCCAAACCACCACGAACCCCGTAGAAAGGAGACCCGAAAGCACAAATCCCTCGATTTTTTTTCGCTTTTTTTTAGTATTTCACGCTTCACAAGGACCCCAGTCACTTTTTGCCTGCCATCTCCTCGCATGTCATCTGAACGGTTTACTCTTAGTACCCCTGTCACTCAAACCTTCGAACCTGTATGAACTGAGGCCATAAACCAAATAATTATAGCGGTTCCCGGAACGGCACTCAGCAGCTGTCGAGGTCTTCGGATGCTGCCTCAATGCGGTCACACCGCGACCCAGTACACGCTCCCACTTGATTACAAAGACTCTGAGGTAACTTTGCAGTTCACGAACGTGTATTTGAAAACCCGTTCAGAGTCCCCGCCTTGGGCGCGCTTCCTTTAAATGCGGAAAAAAGGCACCACGCAGGATACACGTTGCGGTGAAACACTTGCGTGATTGTTTTTTAACCTCCTCTACCTGTTAGCCACACGCACTTGGCTCGTAGGGGAATATTAAAAATTTTGCACAGTTGTAATTAAAGAATTGATCGGAATTTTTAAAATACTCGGAGGACCGCCAAAGGATATAAACAATATGTTGTCGATTTCACAAAGCTGTGGCGAACGGTTTTTGTTAAATATTTGGCTCAACGATGCCACAAACATAAATCGGCTACTTCTCTATTAGAAAAAAGCTTATCTGGGCGATATCTGATCTGCCAAGGGACTCGCGAAGTGAACCTCTTATTTCAGCAATTAAAGGGGCGGAGACAAATTTTTGGTTGCCGTGTTCTTTGTCTCAAACTTCTTTGTTTTTGTCTTCTTGGCTTTTTCCTGTGTTTGTCTCTTTTGAATGCGCTACGTGGTTCTTCAAAGCAATGCACCAACTAGCCCAACAAGAAGTTCTTCTAAATTTGTCTCAAACGTCGCACATTGCCCCCGGATACACGCTATGCTATTCATATATGTGCGGCAAATATTTTATTATTGCCTTCTTTATGCTATGATGGAAGAGCAGCAAACCTAGTCACACGGGCCCCAAAAGTTGTGACGCACGGATTGCTGCATTGTCTGCTCTCGTACACGTGCTGTGCATAGCAGCACCGTTCGAAACCATCTGCCGGCAGAGCCAAACGATCGAGGGACGACACCCTGTCCTGAAACCGATTGCTCGCTTCGGCCGATCTCAGTCGGCGTATGCCAGTGCGGCTTCTGCGTTGTATTTCGCTTTGCGGCGCCCACGCTCGGAGAATGTCTCTGTCGGTGGCCCGCATATGACCCCGGTCACATCACAGTGGCACGATGCCTCATTTTTCCTGCTTACCAATACCCGTCTCTGTCTTCACTTCGCTCCGCCCGCGAAGTCGCGCTGCGAGTCTGCTCAGGGACCCGTGGCTGCTGAATAGGTATCTTCTGCTTGTTTAGCAAACAGCCCATGTATTCGCTAAATGAATTCTTCCACACAATAGTACAGGATTCAGCATTTCAGCATTCACCAACTGCCCAAGGAATGCGCCCATGATGACGACTGCATCTCGGCGCTACTTTTTATTGTTTACATATCTGCATCTGTATACGGGCAGCAATAGCGCGTTAGCTCGGCATGAATTGCAAGCTGCGTTCTACTTAGGTTAAACAAGCTCTTCTCTTTTGCGCCGGTTGCGGGCTTACTTGTTTGCGCAGTGCGATAGCTTTGCAAGAATCGCCGAAGAATGCGAGCGCCAGCCTGGGGTACGCTTCATAGCCGGGTGGTTGACACCGCGTAGGACCGGCGTTTCTGACTCCTTGTAACTGCTTCTTTGCTTTTTCCTATGTGCCCAGTACTTGAATTTAAATTGGTTTACGTAGAGGTATGTTAGGCGCCCATTTGCGATAAATAAAATGTCTTAATTTGTGGTCCTCAAGAGATGTCGACGACTGCTAGCTGTAGCCTCGGACGCCGCCTGCAGCATTGGTCGACAGACTGGGTCCCACCGCCCAGCAGCGGCGCTTCCCGCTCGGTGTATTTGCTTCGTAAGATGTCAGCAATCTTCGATTTCAGGCCACTGTTCTCAGAACTACGCTCGATGACCATATGTATTCGCCAGAACTCGTGAACTCGCTCTCTACAATAGCCGACATACGAACCCAGCGGATTCGCTAGGCATATTCGTATAGACTGCAGGTTAGCCAAAGGGTGAACATATGAAAGGTAGTCGCTTGTTTCGCTTATTCGTATTACGGATAAGGTGTAAACAAGACCAACTATAGTTATTGTCTCATCGACGGGGCGGTTTCGCTCGGCCGCCGATAAAAGGTGCCGGCGGGTGCATCACCAACGGCATATATACCGATCAGCACAGCGGCCGCTGAGTCGCTGACGCAGCGCCTCGCCGATGTCGCGCGTCGCCGTTCACAGTGCGTCACGTTACTGTGCTGTGAGGTCACTACTGTCCACTGATATCGTTCCACAGCTCTACGTCACCAACTATAGCGCTAGCGTTGGGTCTCGATCGCAGGAAAGATCACTTAGGGACTCTTTGGAGCTGAATTAAAATATATTTTAAGCGTTTGTTGCATCAAATGCTTCACCGTTGGTGACCTTACATACAGAGGAATCCCATAGCAAGTTTATTATAGGCTTAAAATTTGGTGCCTTAACCCCCGTTAAAATACGTTGTGCAACAGTCATAAAATTAAAACATGCAGGCATACGCTAAGAAATGCAAATCTAATAATTTTCATATTCATTCAAAAGTTAATTTTTAGCAGAACGTCCTTCATAACTAAACACGACTTCCTGAAAACTGGTATATAACGCACCCGTGGACTTCCAGCGGTAAGCAAATGATTGTACGCTGCATGCTTATCTTCTTGAATACGCTGATCTCTGAGAATATTGATAGTTTGCACCCTTCGTTATCTGGTGTCTATAGTCATTATTGCTGCTAACCTTGGTTTCGGGGTGTTTAGATAATTGTGTAGCTGCTCATCGTATTGTGTTGGTGAACCAATGTTTAAGAAAATCTCCCGAAACCCCTTTTTATTCCCTTATTCATCATTACTTTCGTTGTTATATCGGCGGTTTCAAATTATTCAATGCAGATTTTTCTTTGAAAAGGCGTGAGAGGCAAAACAATGCCATTTGTGAAGGTGAATTCTACTGCATTACAGACATTATGTACCTGATACAGCTTTACAATTATTCAATTAACTAAATTTGACTAATTAACTTTTATTTTTGATTTTAGGGACCAAGGTTGTAGAATTAAATTGAAGGATAGCAAGATCAACGGTGAGCACAGTTTTGAATTTTTCTTAATCGGCAATGTGGTTGGAAATATAGAACGTCAAAAATAAGCATTTTAAAGCTCGTTGAGTTGGCTTTTAGCAATTACATATTTGTGAAATGAAGTCGCTGTGCGTAGCCTTGTCGCGGAAATAACTGTGTTTTATTTCATAAAAATTCAGTTGCTAGGCTTACACCTTAACGCTCGGCCACAGCCGCAAGTTGCAGTTCATGTTTCTGTATGGCTTTATTAAATAACTGGTGACAGGAATGCTTTGCAAATGGTCACCTGTCATAATGGGGAAGACAAAAAATGTCGATGGAGAAAAGAGATTAAGAAAAAGAAAAGCAGGGAAGAAGGTCACTAGGCATAAGATGTAAACTACGCGAGAGGTGGCGCTCCGTCTGCGCTGTTGCCACACATGAGTGATCGCTACCGACGCGACAGAAGGACTGCATAGAAGTCTGTTCAGTGGTCCTTTCGGTGGCAATACTGGATACGCCCACCTAACAAAATGCGATACAGCACGCATGCATTCCTGCAGAAGGAAAATCTAAGGGTTACAACGCAGCGTTTGACGACGCCGCGGTCAATCCTGTTCAGCCGGGATTTTTCCGTGTTCATTTGCCGCCCTCTGCGATTTCACGGTATACCTGGTGCCAGATGATGGCTCAGAGGGGAGAATCGGCGGATGCCTCTTCGTTCCCGAGTTGCGTCCCACTATTCGCCGCGAGGTTCCCCTACAGGTGGCTGCACCATCGCTATGCTTTTGTGGATCGGCTGCCAGCGGCGGCCGCGGAATCGTACACAGTTCGCTTCCAAGTTCACGGAGGGTCTTCTGCAGACGAAAACGCGTCCTGTGCTATGGACGAGTAATATACTGCGTAAAATTCTCCAGTTCTGCACATAAATGCGTAGAATCGGCAAACGCTACTTAAACGATGCAAAACGTTGAGTTCGGCTAGTTGGTTGGTATAGGTTCATTCTAGAACAGCGCAAAAAACGAGGGACCACAGAACGAAATACAAAGGACAAGCACAACTGGGGCTGCACTGAACAAAAGCGCGGATTGTAGGAAACCAAGGGTGTGTTGGTGGGAAAGTTGGTTTGACAGTCTTAATATTGTAGCGCTAGCGGACGACGGACGAAGGGAAGACAAGACACACAGTGCGCTGAACTAACAACTTTAGCAGTGAAGGAGGGCGATCCGCACCTTTTTATACAGTGACCCAAGATAGGCCAGTGATTCTAGTGCGCATGCGCAAATCGAAGCAAAAAAAAACAAAACAGAAGAGAGAGGGGAAGAGCGCAAGTGCATTTTTGAACCCACACCATGCATAGGCAAAAAGACACAAGAGGGACCGACCCACCCCGGTCGGCCTGGCATCAGGCACGCCCCCAATCGCACTAAAACCACATATTAAAATCTCGGAAAACAGATTCAGGACGTACATAACGAGAACGAAGATTTTAATATGTCTTCCGCGTCTTTGCATTTTGCATTTTATTGTTATCTTCTTATATCTGTCATCGTCAAGCCGCACAGGACTGCCAGCCCGTGTAGATTTTTCTTTTTACCAAGATATGTTATTGCGTCCTTCTCTTCCCCTCTCCCGTTCGCTGCCGCTTCCTGGTTTTGGTTTGATTGGGGGCGTGCCTGATGCCTGGCCGACCGGGGTGCGTCGGTCCCTCTTGTTTTTTTTCCCCTCTGTATGGTGTGGGTTGAAAAACGCGCTTGCGCGCTACCCCTGTTTCTTCTGTTTTTTTTTTTGCTTTGATCTGCGCATGCGCACTACAATCACTGGCCAATCTTGGGTAACTGTATAAAAATATGCGGACCGCCCTCCTTCGATATTAAAGTTGTTCGTTCAGCGTGCTGCGTCTCTCGTCTCCCCTTTGTCCGTCGTCTGCCAGCGCGACAGTGTTCAGACAGACACGCAACCACATAACCCCCGTTTTGTGATTTGCTCACGTAGTTTTACGTGCGTTTTCCTTGTATACCGTACTCATGGTCCTGATATGTTCATTGAGTCACACTTGCCTAACACTAGCTTTGCTTTTTCTTTGCCCTTTCACTGCCTGTCGCTCCAGAAGTGGTATAGTTATACAAGCAAATAAATTTAGTGTCACTTGCAGCGTGTGCATTTTGTTCCATTTAGTGTTACTGTAAGAGCACGGTGCTACACTGAGAACAAAGCGCCATTCAGAAGGTAGTTTTTCAGCAACGTACTAGGCGCGTGCTTTCCCTACTCCTCTATTTTCCTTCCACGGAAGGTCTTTACGTGGGCAAGACGATACATGAGGTGCTGCGCCAGCATTTTCTAAGCCCACGCAGAGGCGTACATACTTTCCGGCCTGGAACGTTCCAGTTCGCTAGTGCCCTTGAGTCGAAGTTTATTCGGATGCAGTGCATCGCTCACAGTGCACTAACCGGCAGGTGTGTCCACAGATGGCGCGTACATGCCTGGCCTGGCTTGATAACGTCGACACTGGTCCCCCAAATAAGACAAGCCGGACTTGTACACGAATTTTCGCCGCATGAGAAAGATACATGTACAGCGTGCAGAGCTAGTGTTCCAGCCGAGTGGAGTGAGTTTTCCGAACTCGCTACGAGGCGATTACTTTTGCACCCAGTGTCACCGAAGTGCACATCGTGTGATGCTGAGCGAACAACGCGAGTGAGTCGCAGGGGTACTGCACACTCACCAACATTTAGTAGCTTGGGCCATTAATCTTTTTATGGCCATAAGTGCAATTAAGCTGTGAATTAGTCGCTGTGAACACACTGCAAATTATTTCACGTCAATAGGGCTATGAGTGTGAGTTTTCGGGGAATGAGGATTCCTTTGGCATTGTGATTATCTGACGTGACATAAGCATTATGCAAACATAATCTAGGGTATATTACAAGTACGGAAAATTACGTACCGGGAATAAAACATTTCATATTATTCGCTTTTCCGAAAGAAATGGACTGTCCTCGTATACAAACCACTACATAAGATCAATTACTCCTCGCCGAGTAAACTTCCAAGCACGGAGGGAAAGACAAGCGTATGATATTCAATGATAATATATCTCGCTGTAGAGGCTGATGTAGCACACGTTGCTCATATTTTTCTCTTAATTTTTACACGTCAGAAACAATGAGCTTAAGCGGGAGCACACTCGCACTTAGCCGAATACCAACGTGACATTGTATGGTGTGTATGACGCAAATTCAGCGAGCTTCGAGCTTGTGACTCCAACGAGCTGAAATTGACTGCTGTCAGAGACGTGGTGCCCACTTTCTGTATGCAACGTGAACCCGGTTCATTTGCGATATTCAGCGGTGATGTACGTAGCTCTGATGAGGACGGCAACTTGCGTCATGCTCCGTCCTGGTGGTGGAGCAGCGAAACTTTGAGACTTGCAGCCTGTTTTGGTCAGGGAAGACAAAGGCGAGCTTTCACATTAATCGAAAGCGTGTTGCAGCTATGCGAACGCAGATATAGGGGGTTCCTGATGGCTCGTCACACAACGTGTCATGGATTTGGTCCGCTGCTCTAGTCACTAAACCTCAAATGCCGACGCTTGCTCGGGACGTCTTTGCCGAGAACGAAATGGCTCCCGTGGTGGTGCTCTACATTTTATAATTTAGTTGTCTGCGTCTGCTTTTCACAATAGAAGCTGTCTTGCAGCGATGGAAAGGGGAAAATTATCAAGGCAAATAAGTTGCGAACACAGTCATCTTAGATCGGCGCTCTACATTGATGCTGCTGCGGAGCTAAGGACAACCCGAAATTTAGCCTTTAATTACGTGTTTGTTCAGACGTGAGGCATTCTGGGCGAAAGTAACGCAATTTGGAGCGCAATTTTCGCCCTGAACGCAGCGTGTCACAAACACCGCGCAGTCTCGCGCTAGACGCTTCTACACAGCATATCTGCATCTCGAGGCTACAGTAAAGCTATCTTCTGCTGCCGTTTTATTTATTTTATGTATGCTGGAATTTACTTAATAAAAGCTATAGCGAAAACTCAGAGCGTCAAATTTCTTCCCATCCGTTTTCCATTCCCGGCTGTTCTTTCCAACCACCACGCGTACCGTCGTGGCGGTGGCCGATTAGTGCACAGCTGCAGTTTCTCGCTCCGTGACGCCCTGGCTTTCGCCCACAGCCAACTCGGAGTGCACGGAGAATTCTCTTCCCGCGTGCGGGTGCATTTTTAGAAGACCAAAATTTCGGCCATAGCTGTATTTGGATGTCTATATTTTGCTGTCAACTTGAGCGTCCGAAGTTACGCGCCCACAAGTTCAAGCGAGACTTCAAAAGGCGTCAAGTATTCTTGCGGCCTACCTCCACCTGCAAGGCTTAAAGATTTAAACCGAAAAGTGATCGCTTGTTGCATTTACACGCGAGAACATGTTTCCTTGCAGATAAACGGCACAGCAGTACCCTACGAAAAGAGCCATCGGTTTCTGAGAGTAACCATCGAAAGAAATCTATGATGGACCCTCCATACTTCTTTGATGACCCCCATAATGCGCAGGTCCACACGGGACGGAGAGGCAAAGAGACACCGTATGGCTCAGTTTAAACAAACAGATATATTCAATAATTATACATGATTAAGATTCAGAGGCTGGGGCGTCCGAGCTTACGTGCCGACGACTTCATGGGGGCGATGGAGTGGCTCCGGAGTTGGGCTCGAGCGGTTGCTGGTGGTAGCTGCACGCCGTCGGGTTTCGGCGCTGAAGGCCCTCTTGGCGAACGATGTCGTCCTGAGCGTCCTGCTTCCGTACTGCTTCTCGATTTTTATATCCTCTTCTCCACATTCCCTAGGGTGAGGACGCCCACGCCGGAGGGGAAGGAGGGGGGCTAGGGCTTTCACTTGGGCGCACAAACATACCACCGCACTTATTGTCTCGCCCCCCTCACGTGTTTAGTCCGAGGGAAAGAAGGTTGTCTTCGCGGTAGCGCATAGCGTCGGCTGTGGTACGGCGCGCTCTGACCCGCTGACAGTTCCCGCGGGTCACCGGCCTCCATTCTTCATCCATCAACTGACACTCGCTCCTCAAGGTAAGGCGCGCTCTGGATCGCTGACAGTTCCCTTGTCCTGGAATGTGCTCGGGAGGGCCGCCCCTGGAACCGCCACGCCAATTGGGGAGGATAAAGCCTGTTTCCCCGCGGCGGCGGCGGCGGGTCCGGTTGGGTCCGGTTGGGCTTAAGCCCCTTCGTTCTGGTTGTCACTCTCAACGAGCATGGCTGGGTAATTGATGATGCCTGTCATCTGGGTCTCCGTCTACGCCACGCCGTCGAACGTGGAACCTCGTAGCACACACAAGGAATGTACCTCGTAGCACACACAAGGAATGTACCTCGTAGCACACACAAGGAATGTACCTCGTAGCACACACAAGGAATGTACCTCGTAGCACACAAGGAATGTCACACTCGCTCACCCTCCAGAAGAATGTTCTCCGAACATTTGAGTCCCTGCAGCTCCCCTTGTCTTTCTGAATCGCCTCGCACAGTGCGTCCGACAAAACACTTTTCGCTGCACTCAACACCACTGCACAACACCATATGCCTCCGCTGTCATAACTGGCGTCTCCAGGGGCAGCACTGATCTTCTTTTACAGATAAACATGAAACTCAGCACCCAAGCCTCTCCTTTCTAGTCCAAACTGGACGAAATAAATTTACCACAGTTACAAAGGAGCTCCCACTTCTAGCACGATCACGGCACAAACAAAAATAGAGATAACGAAAGGAAGTAGGGCAGGTTCTGCATGCGCTCCGCATGCTCTCCTGTGAAGGTGTTACTTAATGACAGAAAGGTTTAACTACCAACTCCGATTACTTAACACATAAGCACATAGCAATGTTATGAGCTGCGGCATTACACAATTCTAACCAGTTCACAACTCCGCTCTGTTTACGCCATTAGCCCGACTTAGCTTTCCGATTTCGCAGCGGATATCGGCCTTCATGAGTCATACTAAGTAAGTCTGTGACCCTTTGTCTGCTTTGGGACTCGCGAGGGCTCGTGGCAGGAGCCTCTCCTGGCGTTATCTGCGCGGCAACCTCGCGCTCTTCTTCTTCTAGCAATGCATGAAGTAAATCCGGTGGCATTCCGGCCGTCACCTCTGGCGCCTGCCGAACAAATGCAGGAGAGGGCGTTTCTTGCGAACTATCTGCGCGCTCCGCTTCACTTCTGTCCCCATGAAAATCCGCGCTTTCCCTTTCCTCATTTCGTGAATACTGAACCGGTGCCGACTTGAGGCGATTTGCGTGTATCCTTATCAAGCGCCGGTTTACGTCTCGGACTCTGAAGTTTACGGAAGAAAGCTTCTCGACAACCTCGCACGGTCCTCTCCACTTCGTCTGGAACTTACGAGCTAGCCCAATCTGCCTTTGGCAGTTTTCAATGTACACGCTGTCCCCCACATTAAACGGCGCGTCTCTAGCACTGCGATCGTGCACCTCCTTCCTGCGCTTCGCCGCTTTCTTTAAGGCCTCTTTTGCGATGTCCCTCGCCACTTGCAAGCGCGATTCTAGCTCAACCTTATAGTCGTCCAGGGAAGCGTATGGGACACGACGGGGGCCCTCTGGCACTTCACTAGGCTGGTCCGGGTCCCGGCCGTAGAGAAGAAAGAATGGCGATTCGCCCGTGCTCTCGTGTGCTGCGGAATTGTAGGCAAACATTGCATACGGGAGCCACAAGTCCCAGTCCCGCTGGTCGCGCGAAACAAAATGCGACAGGAACCCGGCCACTGTTTGGTTCAGTCGCTCCACCGCGCCGTTGCAAGCCGGATGGTACGGTGTTGTCTGCTTCTTAGCGATCTTAAGCAGCTCGCAAACTCTCCTCATTAGCTGCGACACGAAGTTCGTTCCCCGATCTGTCAAGAGTTGCCTCGGGGGTCCATGTCGGAGCACGATCTGTTCGACAAATGCTCTTGCAACCGTGTCTGCCTTCTGATCTGGGAGTGCTACCGCTTCCGCGTATTTTGAAAGGTGATCGACAAATACTAAAATGTAGTTGTTTCCGGAAGTGGTCGTGGGCAATGGGCCCATTATGTCCATACCTGTCCGCTCGAAGGGAGCCGAAACCTCAGAGAACGGCTGAATTGGAGCTGGTCTTCGTCCCTTGGGTGTTTTTCTTTCGAGACAGGAATGACACTTCGCACAGTAGTCTCTAACATCCTGTCGCATGCCACTCCAAAAGTACAAACGCTCCACAAGCCCGCGTGTCTTCGCTACGCCAAAATGACTGGCGCATGGTGCATCGTGAAACGCGCGAAGAACCCTTTCTGTCCACGACCGAGGTATGACGACTCTCTCCCAAGCGGTTTTCTCTGGTCTCCCTTTCCTGGTTGGCCTCGTGCGCCGACACAGGGTGCCGTCTTTGTCAATTAAATAACCTAGCTTTTCGGGGTGAGACGGTGCGCCCTCTAAGCTTTCGATTATTCGCTTCAGGTCAGGATCTTTGCACTGCTCTGTGCGTAATTCGGCGGGGTCGACTACGGGGACAAACTCATCTATAGCTGCCACGGCAGCTGTGCGGCTGAGTGCATCAGCATTCAGATGTGTCTTTCCTGACTTGTGCTCAACTTCAAAGCAGTATTCCTGCAGGTGTAGATTCCATCTAGCGAGTCGCGAGCTAGGGTCCCTGACACTCATCACCCATTTCAGAGGATGGCAGTCTGTGACTAGCTTGAATTTGCGGCCGTAAAGGTAGCATCTGAAGTGCTTTACTGCCCAGACAACGGCGAGGCACTCCCTTTCCGTAGCTCCGTACTTTTGCTCTGTGGGGCTCAGCTGTCGGCTAGCAAAAGCAACGGGATGTTCTTTGCCCTCGATAACCTGAGATAGCACGGCACCAACTGCGAACTTTGACGCATCTGTGGCCATAACGAAGGGCAAATTAAAATCCGGGTGGCGCAACAGCGGTGCACTCATTAGCTTCCTTTTCAGGGCCCCAAAAGCATCCTCCGCGTTTTCGTCCCGGCGAAAGGCGACATTTTTGGCTGGTAAGGCGGTGAGCGGCTTAGCGAGCTTGGCGAACTCCTCTATGTGCCTTCGGTAGTAACCGATCAGGCCGAGAAACTGCCGGACCTGGCGGACGCTAGTCGGGGATGTAAAATCCGAGACACACCTTAGTTTCTCAGGGTCCGGTCGCACGCCGTCAGCTGAAACAACGTGCCCGAGGTATTTCACCTCGTTTTTGAGGAATTGGCACTTAGAGGGCTTCAGCTTGAGACCCGCTCCTCTTAGTCGCACCAAAACCTGCTCTATATCGCGCAAATGGTTCTCAAAACTGTCACTGTATATGATAATGTCATCCTTATACACGAAGCACAGCCTCCCCAGAAGACCTGCCAGGATAACATCAGCGGTTCTCTGCCAGACAGCAGGGCTGTTGGCCAGACCCATCGGCATTCTTTTCCATTCATAGTGCCCTGAGGGCGTGTTGAATGCCGTTTTCTCGGCATCTGCCGGATCCATTGCTATCTGCCAGAATCCCGCCGCCATGTCCACTACCGTGAAGTACCTGGCAGAGCCCAGCTGAGAAAGCGTCTCCTGTATATTGGGGATGGGGTATGGATAGATGCGAGTTACGGCATTTAGTTTGCGGTAGTCCACTACCAATCGATACGAGCCATCTGGCTTTTCCACCAATAGGGCTGGTGCTCCTCAGGGTGACTTTGAGTGTTCGACAATGCCGCGATCAATCAGGTCCTGCACCTGCCGCTCCATCTCCTCACGTTGGGAGTAAGGAATCCTGTACGCACGCTGGTAAACGGGCGATGAAGTGCCGGTTTCTATCCTGTGCTTTATAACGCTACAGCAGCCCAAATCCAGGTTGGACGCGGCGAATACCTCCGAGTAGTCGTTCAGCAAACCAGCCAGAGCCTCCCTCTCCCTGGATTTTACGTGAGAAAGATCGAACGACACCTTTGGAGCAGCCGAAGCACTAGCATGCTCTACAGTTGCGAGTACCGTATCGGTGGGCTCACGTTTCTCTATCGCAGAGGTGAAGAAAGCCAATGTTTTGTTCTTGGGAAGGCTCAGTGGCTGCTGGCTACAGTTAACCACCCGTAGGGGCACTCTGTGGGCGTCATTAACTGTCACGAGGCACGCGGCTGCCTTCAGGCCATTGCTGAGAGAGTCGACCGGCTCAAGCACTCCCACGGCGCCGCTCTCTACATCTGAAGGCACAAACGCGTACAAAATGTGCTCCGACCAAGGAAGGACGACCGCCTCCTCGACCAGCCGGACGGCAACCCGCGAATATACCTTCTCCAATGATCCCACTGTTTGACGGGTGTCAATATCGGTAATGCGAATCTCAGCCCCTCTCCTGTTCAAAAACGGAACTTTTGAGCCGCCCGCAATAACCTCTTCCTCAGAGAATGAGACTACTACCTTCCCTTTTCTCAAAAAATCCTGCCCTAATATACCTGACACTCCGTTTGGCAGACACCGTATGGCTCAGTTTAAACAAACAGATATATTCAATAATTATACATGATTAAGATTCAGAGGCTGGGGCGTCCGAGCTTACGTGCCGACGACTTCATGGGGGCGATGGAGTGGCTCCGGAGTTGGGCTCGAGCGGTTGCTGGTGGTAGCTGCACGCCGTCGGGTTTCGGCGCTGAAGGCCCTCTTGGCGAACGATGTCGTCCTGAGCGTCCTGCTTCCGTACTGCTTCTCGATTTTTATATCCTCTTCTCCACATTCCCTAGGCTGAGGACGCCCACGCCGGAGGGGAAGGAGGGGGGGGCTAGGGCTTTCGCTTGGGCGCACAAACATACCACCGCACTTATTGTCCCGCCCCCCTCACGTGTTTAGTCCGAGGGAAAGAAGGTTGTCTTCGCGGTAGCGCATAGCGTCGGCTGTGGTACGGCGCGCTCTGACCCGCTGACAGTTCCCGCGGGTCACCGGCCTCCATTCTTCATCCATCAACTGACACTCGCTCCTCAAGGTAAGGCGCGCTCTGGATCGCTGACAGTTCCCTTGTCCTGGAATGTGCTCGGGAGGGCCGCCCCTGGAACCGCCACGCCAATTGGGGAGGATAAAGCCTGTTTCCCCGCGGCGGCGGCGGCGGGTCCGGTTGGGTCCGGTTGGGCTTAAGCCCCTTCGTTCTGGTTGTCACTCTCAACGAGCATGGCTGGGTAATTGATGATGCCTGTCATCTGGGTCTCCGTCTACGCCGCGCCGTCGAACGTGGAACCTCGTAGCACACACAAGGAATGTACCTCGTAGCACACACAAGGAATGTACCTCGTAGCACACACAAGGAATGTGCCTCGTAGCACACAAGGAATGTCACACTTCATACATGGAAAAGAGACTGACAGCGATTCCTCACGTTCTCGCCTTTCTTGGTGGAAAGTCGTGTGGCGCGTCAGTGCGGTCGATGATGTGGCTGTATACGCCTTATTCATGCGATTCTTTCCGTACAGCCTCCCTTAGGAAACATTCGAAAAGCCAACATACGAATTCTCCATTATGCCCGCTATCCTTTTTTTCCGCTGCCCCAACTCAGGTGCCTCCGTACTTATTGCAGATGCAGGGGCTAGCAAAAATCTTTTCCTTCGTTTTGATTTTTATAGTTATTTTTATTTTTAATAAACATTACTACTACTACTACTACTACAAGGCGTTCAAGCTCGAGCTCTCCGGACCTGCATAGTATTGCCGAAATGTGCCTCTACAGCCGCAACCGTACTCATCCCCCAGGAGCATCCAATCTCTACCTACCTAACAGTTGACGCACTGAGGGCACATTTTCGACAGATCTCCCGGGTTCCCACTCACCACCTTGCCAGTCGTCCTATTAACAGGCCGCGCACATCATTTACAAACATAATTTATGCACACCGCGCCATTCCGTCGACGCAGTTTACACCCGCCTCTAGACCGTCCTCGCCACTTTGCAGCCTGCACAATCCACGTGTGTTTCTTTCCATACCTGGCATCGGGAAGAAGATCGAACTATCACCAATAGAACTAAAACAAGTCATTGTTGAATATTTCCATGAGCACCATGCATGCAAATCGGGTGCACGTCTACAACGACGGCTCAGTGAACCAAATCAGTTCTTCGAGCTCCGTAGTCATCCCCGGACCACAGACCACCGAAAGAACCACAGAAATCAAAGTTAGGATAGCTAACCAGTCTTCTTCGACAGGTGCAGAACTCACCATTTTTCGTGTCTCTATTGAGCACATCAATCATAACAGCCCCAGCAGTGAACTATTCTCATCGATTCCAAAGCGGCCCTCCAAGGCTTACAAGCTGATCTTTGCCGTGGAGCCCAGGAACAACCAGTCGCGGAAATCTGAAAACTACATCCCTCTGCCATCAATAAACGGCGCGACATTATCTGTCAATGGCTACCGGGACACAGTGGCATAGCAGACAAGCATCGCGCGGACAAAGTAGCGCGAACTGCTCAACGCGACGGCGATTTTGTGTCGATCCCCATTTCAAGATCAAACGCAGCGGGCAGGCTTCGCGCTCTTGCGCGGGACATCACGCTTGCCGCGTGTAATTCCGGCCAATTTTCGATTTTACGTTTAAAATACCTGGACCCAGATCTGAAGCTCCGGCTTCTATCCGTCCTACCACGACGTGAAGCAACTTTGTTGTGTCGCCTGTGGCTTGTGTAGCTTTCATCAAGCTCTACTCCTTCTTAATCGGCATGGCTGATAGCCCTGCTACATGTGCCATCTGCGGGTGTGACGAGACTATAGCCCACATTATTTGTGACTGCCCCGCCTACAGTACCGAAAGGCAGTCTCCCTGCTGTGCGCTGAAGCGTCTAGATCCACTACCGCTGACGGAAATGAAGGTTCTCGGCCACAGGCCGCGGCGATCGTTGGCGGTGAAGGCCTCCAGGGCTCTGCTCTGCTTCCTGAGAACTTCTGGCCTGTATGATAGACAGCGACTTCACTGAACGCTTGCTTACTTTGCATAATAATGTCGTTTTCCACCTACTCTTTTTCTCCTCTTTTTGTCCCCTCACCCCTTTCCTGACGTGCAGGTAAGCTAACCGGTTATTATTCCGGTTAACCTTTCTGCCTTTCCTATTCATCGCCTCATCTTACTGGGAATGGTGGACATATAGATAAAGAGGAGGAGGGAAAGGCAGGAATGTTAACCAGAAAGAGGTTCCGGTTGGCTACCCTGCACTGGGGAAGAGGGATTCGGGGACTAAAAGGAGGAAGAGAGAAGAAAAAATGGCATAACACACACACGCACAACGCTGTCACAATTTGTCACTCAATTCAGTCGCTCTCAAGTAGGCAAAGAGTGCCTTGTATGCCTTGAGGGCAGTCGACTGCTGTGGCCACGGACCGAGGATCTTTTGCTCTGTTAATGGGCGAGGATCGAGGCGGTCCAGGGCACAACACAGTGTATGTCTTGCACTCGCAAATGCAGGGCACTCGCAGAGAAGATGAGCGATGGTCTCCTCACAACCACAGCTCTCACAGGCAGGGCTGTCGGCAATCCTTACCCGGAGAGCACAGTAATTGGTAAATGCAACACCGATCCATAAACGGCATAAAATTGTTGCATCGCGACGTTCTAAGTTACGCGGAAGACGAAGGCGCAGTTCAGGGTCCAGTGCCTTGAGGCGGAGGTTGCAAAACTCTCCCGTGTTCCACGCTGAAAGTATGAGCTCCAGCGCCAAAGGGCGAAGCCCACACGCAGCGTCAGGTCTCGATATTGGGATCCTCACTGGAAGTCCGTCGTTGTGAGCAGAACGCGCAGCCGCATCGGCCTGGTGATTGCCGTTAATACCACAGTGTCCTGGCAGCCATTGAAAAATGATGTCATGACATTTGGAAACGGTGCCCTGGTACAGTAGACGGATCTCAGCAACAAGTTGCTCCTGCGACGTGCGGCGTAGCGCAGCTTGCAGGGTTTATGGTGGACATGCGTATTATTTTCAGCGGGAGGTTGTTTAACAATGCGACATTTTCCCATATCGTAAGATTTCACCTTAACAATAAATGTATCTGCTGATCCCTCTACGGGTCGGGTCTATTTTGCCGCTCTTTATTGTTCAAAACGCACCCCATCGATTCTTTATGGCAGACTTAGCTACTCGGTGCTAGTGCAGGGCATATTTAAAAGCAATATTTTGTAACGCATCGGAAGGTTACATCGTTTCAATCAATATTGCCGCGAGCCTTTGCAGGGATTGTTTGTTCGTTCTTCAAATCTGCCGCCACACCAGTTTATCGCTTTGTTTGCGATGCAAGACGCGACTAGATTTATCTCCATTCATCGCACCCAGACAGAGCTGATTCTACGTTGTTCCAGAATGTTCTAGTAACTTTGCACGCTTTATCTCGAAAGTTCGCTATCAGCTTTAAATTGAACACGGCCGACAGGGGCGGGCATTCGGTTCGACGACCGCCGAGCGCGCTTGTCGCTTCGCCGCGGCCGAGTGATTCAGTCCATTGGGGGGGCAAGTCAGCCTAAAGAAAGAGTTTTGTTTAGACAACATCTCCGCTGTCGTTCTGCTGCCCGGATTGCAGTCATCACTTTGTGACAATATGTTCATAAATGAGTCTTACAGTGGCCAACCAATTAACAGAGTTGTCCAAGAAGGACCATGATCGACGTCAGTTCTTCTTCTTCTTCTTCTTCTTCTTCTTCTTCTCCTCAAGTAATATGGCACATACCCACGTGGGGGGATTGGCCAAGGTATAGGGTAGAATGCCAATGAAGCATTTGCGCGGGGAAGGAAACGTCACAAGACTGAATCAGTTGCCGAGAGTGGGAGCCAGAGCATTTCCTTTTCTTCGTAATCGTTTAAGATGAGTTGAGAGCTCTGCCCGCTGGTACATATAATCGCATAAAATGAAATGAGCGTACCAGAAGCAAACACTGTGTTGTCCTTTGTTGTTCACCGTGATTTCGTACTTAATATTGGTTTTATACCGTGTTCGGCTTACTTACGATTGCGTGGTGCATCGAGCAATAACGAATTCTACTGATCAAGCTGCGCTGCAGCCTGATATTTTATTGCGTTGTTTTGCATGATATATCGCATAACAAACACGCCAGGTTTCACACTTCTGCAGATGACTGCATTATTTTAAAGAAATGAAGGACAGCAACAACCATATGCAACTAAACAACGCATTGGCTAATACAGCAGACTAGTGTCAGCACTGGCAGGTGACCATTGACTTAGAGAAAACAGTAGCTATATTAGTGACGAGGACGAAAAAAACACTGAACTTCTCTTCCAGAATTAATCAAACAAAAATAAAATCGGTGGATCAATACAAATACCTCGATATTGTACTTTCTTTCCACATAAAGGGGACCCAATAGGTTTCTTACGTACAAAATAATGCCCTTATCACATTTTTCTCCCTCACACAGTCTATCCCGTCTGAATCCCCTACGACTAAGTTACTGGCTTATACATTCTGGGTTGGTTCTATACCTGATTATAACATTATCTGCTGGTTCCCTTACACGAGTCGACTAATAGCGAAACTAGAGAGTGTCCAGTGGAGGGCAGTTCTATTTACTTCTAATAAGTACAGACGAGATGACTCTTCCAGCGATCTCCTTAATAAATCTTGTTCTCCCACTATCAGTAGACGATTCCATTTTTACGCCTAAGTTTTTTCCCCTAATTTTATATGGAACCCTTAAAGTTAACACAGACCAATGCCTACACCACCATTAAGGTGAAATACGCTCACAAAACATTCTAAACATTTAACGCAAGCTAAATTTCATTGTTATTCATTGTGGCATGTATTGCGAAGCAAGAAGACCTTTCGTCCTTAAGGGTGAAGGCGTGGATTCCGAAAAAGGCAAGCGTAGCAGAGAGCGTCATAAAGCTAGGTGGGTGGGTGAGATTAAGAAGTTTGCGGGGATACGGTGGTCGCAGCTGGCAAAGGAGAGGGGTATGTGGAGGAACATGGGAGAGGCCTTTGCCCTGCAGTGGGTGTAGTCAGGCTGATGGTGTTGATGATGTTGGGTGTTGTTACTTCCCGCTTTTCGTTAACGTTGAGTCCAACGAAAAGGGTTCAGTTTAAAATAAGGACAACGCCGCGAGCTACAGAAAGATGATCGGCGCAACGTTAAGAGACCGGAAGCGGGCAGATTGGGTGAGGAAACAAACGCGGGTTAATGACATCCCAGTCGAAATCAAGATGAAAAAATGGGCTTGGAGAGGGCATGTAATGCGAAGGCAAGATAACCGCCGGTCCTTGAGGGTAACGGAGTGGACTCCAAGAGAAGGCAAGCGTAGCAAGGAGCTGCAGAAAGTAGGGTGGGCGGCTGAGATTAACGAGTTTACGGACATACGGTGGCCGCAGCCGGCAAAGTAGGCGGTTAATTGGATTGAAATGGAAGAGGCCTTTGCCCTGCTGTGGGCGTAGCCAGGCTGATGATGATGACATCCCGCAAGCATACAGGTAATGGAACGTGCTAACAAAGGGTACTGTCAGCAGCCGGTGACTAAATATACGAGGCTAAGTACAGCTCATGCTTCTTGACACTTGTCAACATCAGCCTGACTGCGATCTCTGCAGTGCAAAAGGCTCTCCCGTGTCTCTCCGATTAACCCCGTGTTTGCTAGCTGCGGCCACCGTATCTCCGCAGACTTGATCTCATCCTCCCGCCTAAATTTATGCTGCTTTCTACTGCACTTGCATTCTCTTGAATCCAGTCCATTAGCCTTAAGGACCACTGGTTGTCTTGCCTTCGCATTACGCGACCTACACAAGTGCATTTCATCCTCTTGAATTCGACTTGGATGTCATTGACCCAAGTTTGTCCCGTCACCCACTCTGCCCGCTTCCGGTCTCAACGTTACAGTTATCAATGTTTGTTCCACAGCTAACTGCGTTGTCCTGAACTTCAGCTGAACCCTGCGAATAAGCACTCCACCTCATTCTTATTGTTCTAGTTATTTCTCTGTCATGAATCGGATCAGCGTTAAATACCTGCCCTAAGTAGTGGAGATGTAATAGGGGAATAAATATCCTCTCTGCCGGTTAATCGCGGCCGAGACAGTTCAGTCTCGCCAGACTCCACCCCATGATCGCTTGCGCTACCAAGCGCACGCCGACCACAGCGGGCCTTGCTATGAGGGAAAGAAAAGAACACTCCGGCTGACACAAACAAGGCATGTATTGCTACAACTATAACGCCAGCTAGCAACAAATACTCCAAGGAATCGAGGTCGTCGGGCTCGCCAGAAAGGTTACCATTAAAAGAACGTCTTGCTGGCCAAGTTGGTAACTGAACATCTTTGGTTACAGGCGCGAAAACAGACACAACACAAGGCAGCAAGACAGGACAGAGCGCCACTCACAACTGATTTATTTGAAGGCAACACGGACAAATATATACCATCGTACACGCAAGTAATACTATCATCTTCAAAATAGATACGACAGCGAACGAGTGAAAAAGTTGTTCTCAACCTAATACAAAGATATGGACGTGTCGCTGACGCACATGCTTCTTTGCAATTTTTTTGTGTGCAAAAACCAGGGATTTAATAGAAGCTTTTTACATTGCAAAGAAAGGAAGCATGTGCGTCAGCGACACGTCCATATCTTTGCATAAGATTGAGAACAACTTTTTCGCTCGTTCGCTATCATACCAGTTTTTAAGATGATAGTATTCCTTGCGTGTAAGATGATATATATTTGTCAGTGTTGCCTTCAAATAGATGTGTTGTGAGTGGCGCTCGTCCCGTCTTTCTGCATTGTGTTGTGTCTGTTTTCGCGCCTGTAACCAAAGATGTAAGGTTACGATTGAACGTTTGCCCACGCTAGAGCAAGAAGAAACTTCGAAGCCGGACGGGACGAGAGGCAGGAGAACCCCCCCCCCACCCCCGCACTACCTCGCCCCGCTGCCAGAGAGCGAAGCGCCGCGCCTAACTAGGTTGGCTAGAACTTCTTCAGGTATGGAAAGCGCGGCGCGTTTCCCTGGCCGGAAGTGGCACCGCTGCTCACCGATGCCGCCAGGGGCGCTGATGCTAGAGGTGGAATTGGGGCATTCATTCATAAAAGTAAGAATTTCCAAAGGGTTAAACTTGGATGCAAGGAACATTTATGGCTAAAAGGAAAAGTGGCACGGGAGCAAACACTCCTTGGCCTTGTATACCTGTGGACAGGAGCTAATGCCAAAGAGGAAAACAGGAAAATATTAGAATGTATTGCAAGCGATATTGATGAGCTAGGAGGACAGGGCGAGATAATTATATTAGGCGACATGAACGCACATATAGAAGACCTGGATGGGTACACAGATTTGACAGGAAACATGCTGTAGGACATGTGTGACAGGCATGATTTAGTTTTATGCAACAGTACCGAGAAGTGTGAAGGGCTCATAACATGGGAGGCAGGGAGTCTGCACTCGACGATAGATTATGCACTAATGTCACAGAGGATGTATAATAGATTAAGGATAATGAGCATAGATGAACATGGTTCCAGAAGTCTAGGTAGTGACCACAAGCGTATCAAGTTGAGTTCCAGAAGAGAAACCAAAATAGGACTTAAGCGAGATGAACATTCAGAAAGAAAGTTTTCCTCACAGAAGCAGTTGGAAGCAGCAGCCAAACAAATTGAGAAAGTAATTTTTGAGGAATGTGAAACAGAATGGACTTATACCAAATTAACTCGATTACTGGAGCTAGAGCTAGCTAATTGCGAGTAAAGCTAAAACGGAAAAGACGCAAACCCAAGAGTTGGTGGAATGAGGAGGTCAAGAGGGTGATAGAGAAACGTCAGGAAGCGTCCAGGGAACACAGATATTCTAAGAAGAGGGGGAACCAGAAGTTGAAGTAGACAGAAAATGGGATGACTTCATAAAGTGTAGAAGAGAAGCAGCCTATTTGATTAATGAGAAAATTAGAAGAAAAGGTGCCCAATGGATGTCAAAGTAAATAAAAAGGATAGAAAAGCAGCTAAAAATTCTGGAAGCATCTAAATGCAATGAGTAATAAGACTAGGCTAGAACAAACGTTTATTGTTACAGATCAGGGTATTCGACTAGAAGGGGATGAAGCGATATAACACATAGGAACAAAGATGACAGAAAAATTTAAAGAAAGAAATGTTGCATATAATTTATCGAAGGATGATAGACCGGTTACTGCAATAGCTTCACTTGAACAAAGCGAGTGGGAAAGGGCAGAGAAGAAGGTTCCTAGTGGCACGTCAACAGGACCAGATGGTATTTCGATTACATTAATAAAGAAGCTAGGACCAAAATCCAAGCAAAGATTAATACAGGTAGTGAATAAAAAGGTAGTGGATGGGAAAGTCCCCGATGAATGGCGATTAAGTAGAATGAACATGATATATAAGAGAAAGGGGGACAAAGCTGACATACGTAACTACCGTCCCATAACAGTGACATCTGTGGTTTACAAGGTGGTGATGCAGATTATAAAGGACAGATTGCTGGCTTGGGTGGAGAACGAGGTGGTGCTAGGGGAGCTACAAAATGGGTTCCGGAAACAAAGGAGGTTGGAGGACAATCTGTTTTCATTGACGCAGTGTATAGAGATTGCTGAAAAGGAACACAGGCCACTATGGCTAGCATTTCTGGATATTAAGGGAGCCTACGACAACGTTAATCAAGAATATCTGTGGGACATACTGGGGACATTGGATTTGGAAGGGGGAGTAATTAATATTTTAAAAGATATATATAAAGATACCAGAGTGCTTATAAAATGGGAGAAAAATGTATCAGAGCCTGTAGATATACAACGGGGGCTTAGGCAAGGATGTCTTCTGTCTCCTTTGTTGTTCATGTTGTATCTGCAATGATTGGAGGACAAGCTAGAGAGGAGCGGACTAGGCTTCTACCTTTCTTTTTTCAAGCAAGGAGAATTGATTAAACCGTCATTACCGGGACTAATATACGCCGATGATATAGTGCTAATGGCTGACAACAAGGAAGATTTACAGAAGTTGATAGACATATGTGGTACAGAGGGAGATAGATTAGGTTTCAAGTTTAGTAAGGAAAAATCTACAGTCATGATATTTAAAGACGAAGTCAGCGAGCATACAATACAGTTCACGCTAGAAGTAGTGGATGAGTACAAGTATCTTGGGGTGTGGATAAATAACGGTGCTGAGTATCTGACAGAGCATAAAAAATATGTAATGAATAAAGCTAGCAGGAATGCAGCTGTCATTAAAAATAGGGCACTGTGGAATTACAATAGGTATGAAGTGGTAAGAGGGATCTGGAAAGGGGTCATGGTTCCTAGCCTGACTTTCGGTAATGCGGTCCTGTGCATGAGACCAGATGTTTACGCAAGGTTAGAAATTAAACAACGTGGCGTAGAGAGGCTAGCTTTGGGAGCACATGGCAATACACCAAATCAGGGGGTACTGGGTGATATGGGATGGGCGTCGTTCGAGAGCAGAGAAGCTAGCAGTAAGATAGCATTTAAGGAGCGATTGAGAAAAATGGGGAAAAATCAGTGGGCTAGGGAAGTTTTCATATACCTGTATATAAGGAATGTTGATGCGAAATGGAGAAAGGGAACCAGAAAATTGACAAGCAAATATCTGGACAGCTGTAGGGGGGCAAATCAGCAATTATTGCTTAAGAAAAAGGTTAAAGAAACAGAGAGTGCGCTGGGAAAAACAGTGATGCTGACGAAATGAGCACTGGGAACATACAGGATTTTTAAGCAGGAAATTGCCAAAGAAAATATCTATGATAATTGTAGGGGAAGCTCTTTGTTGTTTGAGGCCAGGACGGGAGGTTTGCGTACTAAGACATATAGAGTCAGGTACCACGAGATCGACACGTTGTGCGTTGCGTTCGGAGAGGAGGAGGAAACGGCTGAACACTTGATACTTTTATGTAAAGGGCTCCACCCCACAGTGGAAAGCAGCGGGGCTGATTTATCCAAGGCATCGGGGTTTAAAGACAGTTAAGGGAAAGTAGATTTTAAGCGGGTAGAAATAACCAAGCGAAGGTTATCCGATTGGTGGCTAAAATCAATTGAAGAGTAAAATTTAATGTCATGGCTAGGTGGCTTGAGCTACCGCCCGATTTAAAGGGTTCAGCCGTATCCATCCATCCATCCATCCATCCATCCATCCATCCATCCATCCATCCATCCATCCATCCATCCATCCATCCATCCATCCATCCATCCATCCATCCATCCATCCATCCATCCATCCATCCATCCATCCATCCATCCATCCATCCATCCATCCATCCATCCATCCATCCATCCATCCATCCATCCATCCATCCATCCATCCATCCATCCATCCATCCATCCATCCATCCATCCATCCATCCATCCATCCATCCATCCATCCATCCATCCATCCATCCATCCATCCATCCATCCATCCATCCATCCATCCATCCATCCATCCATCCATCCATCCATCCATCCATCCATCCATCCATCCATCCATCCATCCATCCATCCATCCATCCATCCATCCATCCATCCATCCATCCATCCATCCATCCATCCATCCATCCATCCATCCATCCATCCATCCATCCATCCATCCATCCATCCATCCATCCATCCATCCATCCATCCATCCATCCATCCATCCATCCATCCATCCATCCATCCATCCATCCATCCATCCATCCATCCATCCATCCATCCATCCATCCATCCATCCATCCATCCATCCATCCATCCATCCATCCATCCATCCATCCATCCATCCATCCATCCATCCATCCATCCATCCATCCATCCATCCATCCATCCATCCATCCATCCATCCATCCATCCATCCATCCATCCATCCATCCATCCATCCATCCATCCATCCATCCATCCATCCATCCATCCATCCATCCATCCATCCATCCATCCATCCATCCATCCATCCATCCATCCATCCATCCATCCCGTCGCACGGTCGCTGATGATGTACGGAAAGAAAGCGCGCGGACCGCGTTTAAATGCGCGATTTGCGCGCTAAGCTTTGCTTTTGGAATGCTGCTGATGGTGAAAAATGGCTCCGAGATGGTGGTTTGTTCACACGAAGCAGTTATGAGCTCCGAGCTCTGAAGAATTATTCACCATGTAGAACCGCTTTCTTGCTCTGCAGACGACAAGCAGTTGTCATTTCGTATTTTGTTTTTTCAGCAGAATGCTTTGCGTAGGCTTGATTTAAAGAGAACTGGAGCACTCATCAGGTTCGATTTGTGTGCTGGCATGAAAAGCAGCTGCGCATACGTCCGCACGCTTTTCAAGAACGCGCTCGAACGGCGCTGTCGGCTGCTCGTTGTAACATGAAAAGGAGTGCCAAAAGTTTGCTCCTCCCCCTCCCTCCTTTTTCCGCGCCGCACAAATCAGCGCGAGCGATGCTTCTTGCTGCGCGCAAAGCTCCGGTGGCTTGCTCCGGGATGCCCGCTCTGACGGCGCCGATGTCATGAGCGCCTCCACGCGGCATCGGTGCATTTTGGGCGGCAGCTTCCGGCGGCCGCTTTACACACCTTAAAAAGTTCTAGCCACCCTACCTGAACGTCAGCACGCGCCGAGTTCCCGAGCTGAAGACAACGTGCTCTCCCGCGCCCGCGCAACAGTCACGCCAACCGTGGCGCTCATGTCGCTGCGGCGCAAGCTCCCTTTTTATTAGTTACGGTAACTAACTAGGGAGGATTTATCGGGGTAAAGAAAACCAAAGGAACGAGTAGGTCGCGTCCCCACATCCCCATAACCTGAAATTGACCTACGCGCCTGCAAGTACATGCTTCCGAGGCTTCTCCTGGTCTTCATGTTTTTGAGGCAGGTCTTGCAGTGGAGGTTATACCGACAGCACCCACGCAGACTTTCTCGGTGTTCCGAAGGCGGCGTGAAGGTCTCCGCTGGGACGACCCACATGGCCCGTGGACTGCATGCCAGTAGGCCCGCCAAGAGCAGGCTGCTGAGGAAACTGCAGGCCAGGATTGTGCAGTAGTCGCCAGGGTAACAGCGGCCGGAGGTGACTGAATGGTCTTCCAACAGCTGTACCGGATGAACGCGCCGAGCAGGATACAGGCAGCTTTGTCGCAGCAGCAAAATGATGTGTGCCGGGCAGAAAGCCTGGGTTGCTCCGCTGGGTCTTCATGATTATCAAAATTCTCCCGGCGTGCCTTTAACATATGTCATGGAAGGGGAAACGGCGAGCTCGAGGGCATCATAACGCAATGCTTAACTCGCTAGCAAAACCTGTAGGGCGGCTGTTTTAAGGCAGAGTTCGAGTGAACAAAGCCCTTTCTTAAGTAAAATTTCTTTTTGGGCTAGTTGGTGCATTTTTTAACCAAGGGAACGGAGCAGCGCAAAGACAGCCCTTTCTTGAGTTGAACGAGACTGCTCAGTTCGTACGAGGTTACAAAAAGACGGGCGGGCAGCAAAGTGCCCCCCTCTCAGCAACACGGTCCAGTGGTCGTGTCTGTTCTGACGTGGTGCAGGCAGCTCCGAAAAGCCTCAGGCCTAACTACCACTCCGACAAAAACCCTGAACAAAACAAAGACCTGAAACGGGTTACGTGCTCGCAGGCGCGAGGAGACATCGGCTCTGTATTGCGGTCCTACCCAGCTCACTGCACGAATCAGCTTCTGAGCGGTCGGCGCCCACCGTATCGGACGGTGTCGGAGCGCCCGGTGCCGAGCAGCAATACCAGCGAGCTCGTTGCGGCACCCGTGGCCCCAGGCCTCCGGGCTCCCGGAGCCGCGACTCCCGGAGTCGAAACAGATCCAGTAGAGAAAAATATGTGCTAAAAACTCGGACCACCCACGCGGCTTACGTGCTCGCTCGCTTCGGTCTTGGTAACTCGGCCGGCGCTATGCCTCGCGATTTCTCAATGCCGGCAAGTTGGTTCCCGTAGTAAAGCTTCTGTAGGGCGCGTCTCCACAAAGTAGCTTCCTTGCGAGAATGTAGGACGTTACTTTGGTTTCCTGCACGTTAATTTTAAAACCTAACGTTCTGCTGTGCCTGTGTAATTCACTGATCATGCTTTGCAGTTCATCTCTAGTGGGATTTAGCAAGTCAATGTCATTAGCGAATCGCACATTTCTTAGGGGTTCTCTATTAACTCTTATCCCCAACTGTTCGCAATCCGTGCCTCGGAACGCCTATTGTAAACAGGCGGAGAAATCGTGTCTCCCTGCCTGACACCCTTCCTTGTTGGAATTTTATTGCTGACTTCATGAAGGACTATGGTAGCTATGCACTCATTACAGGTATCTTCCAGTATTTTCACATAAGGCTCTTCTACGCTCTGATTCCGGAATGCCGGCATGAGTGCTGAGGTTCCCACTAAGTTAAATGCTTTCTCGTTATCAATTAACGCAATATGTAAAGGTTGGTTATATTCTGCGCATTTCTTCATCTCCTAATCGATACATTGAATATGGTCTATGGTCGAGTATCGTTTACGAAAGCCTGCCTGATCATTTGGTTGATTGAAGTCTAATGTTTTCCTGAGTCTTATGAAGATTTAACTTATTATACGCGCCTTGTAGGCAACAAAACACTAAGTTGATCGGTCTGTATTTATTAAAATCCTTTACGTCTCCTTTATTATGAATTAGGATAATATTAGCGTCCTTCCAAGCTTCTGGTACGGTGAAAGTCATAAGGCATGGCGTTTACAGGGTGGCTAGTTTTTCTAGCATGATCTAGCCTTGGTCTTTCAAGAGATCTGCTGTTTCCTGATGCTCACTAACTTATTTTACCCTCTGCATTAGTCCTAAAGCTTTCTTTACTTCCTCTTTCTTTACTGGCGGGATGTCCCGCAGCTGTGCGCTGCTTCCTCGCTTATTAACGTCCTGATTACTTTGGCTACTGTATAGTTTTGTGTAGAACTCTTCCGCTAATTTAACAATCATATATATTGCCAATGACATTTCCCTCTTTCAGCAGCATTGGGAGAGCGTAAAAGGGAAGCTTGCCAACAAGGCAGGGTATTTTCGAGGCCCTAACATATGCCCGCATTGTAACGAATAATCTTGCCTATACCTCAGCACCTGGGCATGCCAACTGAACCTGGCAGTTTTCTTCGTCGCTAACCTCACCGCACCCAACTAGAAGTCAGGCGGCGGCACTGGAAGTCTGGCTGGCGGCCGCCGCAGCAGGAGCCCTTTAATGAGGGCCGCTTCCGTACTGGGGAAACGACTTATTGAACAAAATAAATGTTTTACAGGACATTGATCTCGTGCAAGGCGTGAAACGTTTTGAATTCACCTACACTGATTGCAGAGACGGTAAAAAAGCTCGAAATAAGGGCTGGGCTCCAATCGCCGGTCGGCAAGGACCGTTAATTCAGGCCCGGGCTTCGCAGGAGTGAACTAAGCCAGCAGAACACGCAGCTTCTTTAGAAACTATTAAGGGCAGGATGACCTTTATCGATGTTGGTGGAGACAAAGCAGGCCAGAGGCAGCACCGCCGACCAGGTGGTCCGAGCAAGCTGCCATCATGGCACAGTGAGCTGACTGTTTCGGCGATGCGAGTAGGCGATTCGTCTACGCCGACTCCCATCACATGGGAAGCGCTTTTGCCAATTTGCAATCTCTCTCCCCTTGGAACAAGCGTCGCGGACAGAAGAACCACCCAGGCCACTAGAAACAGCATAACACAACAATGTCAAGAATACAACCAGAACGTATAGTAATAAATGAATCTTTACTGCACTGAGAACCATAACAGCTTTCGCTATATCTAGCGCTCAGTGCGGCAGGCGTCGCGTGAGTTTCCTACCTCTGCATTATGCGACTGCAGTGGTGGCCTAGTGGTTCGAGCATCCGCCTCGCGTGCGGGAGGTCAGAGGTTCGATCCTCAGGCACCCACCGGTGATACTGAGGGTACCAGCTTTCCGCTGGGCTGGTGCTCGTCTTATCTGTTGGTGAAATGCTTGAGCAATGGATCTTTGATATCACCTTGTACATAGTGAAATACCTTTTGTCACGACACCCTTTGGCTAAAGGTGTCCTTGCGCTATAAAAATGAATCGGCACTGTATTCAGTACGCGAGAGCATTCTCATGCTGCATGCAATGAAGCGTGGTGGCCGCTTCGCAGCTGTGTCGCCGCCTTCGCTGGACGCGGTGGTGCACTCCCCCTGGATGTTCGAGAGCCCTTCCTCGCTGTTCCCCGAGGCGAGCGGCCCCCAGCAGCGCTCGGAAGTGGCGGCCGGCCAGCCCGAGGCGCGCGTGTTCTCCAGTCTCCTGCGCGTGTTTGAGGCGGCAGAATGGGACAAGGTCTTCGTCAAGATGGCGCGGGTCGTAGTCAACTACTTCACCGACATGGCCTTCAAGGTGCTCTTCGGATCCACTGGCAGCCGACGCGTGGACGCTGACGACAGGGTGAGGCCCTCTGCGGCTGCACAGTCGAACGGGTAAAATGCGCTGAGAAAAAAAAAATCCTACGGTGTTTAACGCTAGCTATCATTGAATTTCGCTGTTTAAGCAACAAGTGAAAGCGTCGTACATTTTCTTCATTAGGGACACCCAGCTCGCGGCAGTGTGTGAAGGCTCACCACATTTGTGGCACAATTTGTGGGCCATTTGGTCCGATATCATAAAGCGCGAAAAGTGCTAAAAATGTAGCGAGGCCGAGACACAGAACTGTAGTGCCCGTGCTTTCTGTGTATTGTTTTCGTTTCGTATCCAGCACTGTTATTTCGAACCCGCAGCTTTGGCTCATGGTTAGTGCGCTTGGCTACTGAGCCCGCGGGCGCAGGTTCAAAAACGCCGCAGCGGCCGTGTTTCGACTGAGGCAGACGCAAAACGCCGCCCCTCGTGAGCTGTGCGATGCAAACGTACTTGCATCGAAGAATGCCCGGAGGTCGGAATAATTACCGAGGACCTCCACTACAGTGCATCTCTTCTTTCTTTCTCTCCCTGCTTCATCGTTTCCTATAAGGACATCATTCGGGTGTCCGTCGAGGAGTAAAACAGTCCCCGCGCCGTTTACATTCCTTTCCTCAAAACTGATTTTATTGTTGTTATTTGGCGATATTCACCGCTTTGCAGGATGCACCACACGGTCGCCTTGCTTTCCACCGCGTCGATAAACGCCGTGCAGGGGAGGCGTTGTAACAGAGTCAGCAGCGCAGTTGTTGCTCCACACTTCGACCCCTAATAAGTGCCTAAGTGTCGTGCGTTTAATAAGTTTGTACTCGCTGAGGCGTCAATCAGTCCTTTAGCAGTGCCGTGCATTTGAGCTCCCTGTGTTTGGATGAGTATGCTCACGAGTGGGGCATGCAGGTCCTCCGCCAGCGGCTGCAGCGACGCAACGTGGCCGAGTTCGTGCTGGAGCGGCAGCAGCAGGTGAGCCGCCTGCCGCCCGACTGCCAGCGGCGCATCGCCTGCCGGGTGGGACAGCACTTTGGCAACGTCCACAGCCTGCGATCCCTGGCGCCTATACTCAGGTGAGGCCGCTGCTTTTAAACAGCCACCACTAATAATAATCTTTATTCGGACAACAGGGATTACTTAGCGAAGGTACGTCAAATATCCCAAAGTAATACAGGAGCAGTACATATGATAGTACGTGACCAGTCAGACAGATTTGGTGCATTCAGTAATAAAACATATGCGCGTGCATTACAAGTGCAATACAGAGGAAAAAAAATGAAGCTGATGTAATCTTGTCTTTACATAGATATATATGCGCAGTGCATGACAAATCATGAAGCCAACAGAAGGCACAGCAAAGTGCAAAGAAAGCTGCAGAATACGAAACGTGCGTGCTGGATAGAATGCAAGTGGAGCAGCGCACGGGTGCTGGCAGCTTATCACAGCACGGAGATAGGGCGCGATTATGCGATGAAAATTTATTTCATCGTAATCACCTGAGATGGTTCCACTAGAAAGATGCAGATGTTTGTAGCAGTAGCCTCAGTCCAAGTTAAAATAACGTGCTTCGAGAGCGCTGCTTACAAATCTTAAGTATTATCACATATCCATCTGTGCGGAATTTAGTTCCCATAATTTTCCAGTAAGTTTTTATTTTTCTGTTTTATGTCCTGCTTTGCGAACACTGCCGAGTTATTTAAGTATATATGAGGGAAAAGCTTAAGGTGACTTTTTATTATCTCAGTGGTCGAACACAATCTGTAACCGTCCACAGTGTGACTTCTGAGTTTTGCCTACCTGCTTTAGTGTACCGCAAGGTAGTGTGCTGGGGCCCTGGTCGTTTAATGTATTCATTAACGATACTATTAACATAGATAGCACGGTTCAGATTACCTTATACGCTGATGACAGCATATTGCTTGTCTCTGGTCCCGGTCTAAACCATGTCATAATGAAGTGTAATGCTATTTTAAATAGATTATCGGCCCGGTGCACCTTATTGAATTAAATAAATGGAACGAAAACTAATGGAATATTTTCCCGGCCAAGACTAAAGGCTTGCACCACAATAATATGCTAAGATTTGAAAGACAGGCGAAAGCGCATTCGAAAGTGAACTAACACTTTACAAAGCTCGTCTGCGCATTACAGCCTCAAAATATGTATGATCGGGCGCCACAATGCTTAATTTTTTGCCCTTTTTAAATGTACATATACGGAGTTAAGCTGTTAGTGTACTGGAAGTGTCTATATCGTACGAGTCATACTTGTCATACGCTAACCGTACCTTTTTCTTAGTGTCTGTTTCTAACTTTTGGCCTTTTTTGCGGGAAGCGTAATTGCGTTGAATGTGTCCACTTGTTGCTGCGTGAGCATATGAACGTTCGGACCCATGTCACGCGACCTTCAGGGTCTTCTGTACATCTCTTCATCAAAAGGACTTGCAAACTGTTTGAATTTGTGAAATATACAAAACTTCAAAGCCATAACAAGATTTTCATTGCTGCCATCAAATGGTGTTGGGACCGGTGTTTATTCCTAACTCTTGTCCATATACCAGGAGTCCAAGCTTAAGGTAGCCAAGACGGAGGATTTCACCCAGTGAGAACAGCTGAGAGCTGCCGAGAGTAGCGTGATCTAGACAGCAGTATTTTTCGCTATCCAAAGATAATTAGTAAAGAATAAATAGTATCATTTAACATGTTGGCTGCAGAAATACTGTCATTTCAGAAGTTGAAAACCATCTTGAAAAACAAGTAGCTGATATGTTCCCACCAAGGTACCATTCATGCGGCTTAGTTCACTGCCCTTAAAAGAAAGCTACCAGTGACAGCTGCTCGCGCATGTCTCTCGCCCAGTGGACACGCAAAGCAGCGTTCGGGACAGCGCTTCAAAGGAAAGCATATTTTTTATCTCGGACACACGTCTTAGGGTGCTGAAGCTGCACTGCTGTCGCATGGAACCTTTTTGCATTTTGCGAGTTATCTTGCATAAAAAAAATCTACTTTGCATAAACGGTACCTTGCTGCAAACAGTTCAGCCAGCTGTTGTCAAGAATAGCACAATTTTTGGAATGTCGCTTTTTTCCTCAAGCCAATAATAAAAGGCTAGCTCATTAAATTTTAACAATTAACTTCGGGAAGCGCAAAACATACTGCACACTAGGCAACGCAACTCTCAAGAGCTCTCAGTTCACTTTTCTCTGAGCTTGTACATTCCGTCTAACTTTAAAGCTTGGTTACTTTCTGTTGGCATATCAGAGGGGTGGCCGATCACAGAAAATTCAGTCTAACGCATGCCTACGCTGTGCTTTGTAGAAACCAGGGAGGTGCAGCTCTGCGTCAAAACGTGCTCTTGTT
Organism: Amblyomma americanum; assembly: GCF_052857255.1. NCBI lineage: Eukaryota > Metazoa > Arthropoda > Arachnida > Ixodida > Ixodidae > Amblyomma > Amblyomma americanum. Next base: position 35,260,301 of record NC_135499.1, on the reverse strand, counting down.
GCTGCTCGCAGGACTGTGGACCGATCCCTGGTGGAAGCTGCGTTGCACGGCCTCAGCCACAGTGACTGCGACATGGCCTATCCCGATTGCCAGCTGGCCTGACGGGAGAACCCAACTGTGTATTTATTAACCTCACTTTTCTCTCTTCAAAAATAAACGCTGGTCCGTTTTCGCTCTCAGATATTGCCACAGAGCCGAGTTCTTAGTCCCATCGGTGATGACACCAACGTGCCTGATTCGGGCTGCAGCTCCGACAACTGGCCAAGAAAGAAAAGCATGGTTGCTTCGGCACTCTGCCCAGAATCTTTCCACATGCACTCCTTGATTTAAAGCAGCAGGCGAGTATATTTAGGTTGCTGTTACACGTGCATCACGCCACCAAAATCCTCGCGGTCTTTTGTGTCGTCAACAGAAGGTGCTACTACGTGATGCGCTACAGGAGAAGTGTAGCGCATTCTTGGACGGCTCTCTCACAGAGAAGTATCCTTCTAATTGACGTGCGTCCCCCTCCTAGTCTGTCCCTTTCAGCAGGTTGCTCCGCCCCTGAAGATAGAAAATGCAGAACGAACCCTTCAAAACAATGCCTTCCTCTGCTCGGCCAATGCGTTGGATGGTAGTTGTGTTGACACTGAAGTCATGCGGTATAGTTCACTCGAAGACACTTAGCGATGGATGTGTGGTGCAGAATACCAGAGGCCCCGAGCTTTCTGTTACGGACGCGCCAGATCTGCTCGTTGTTTATCCGCAAGCTACATAGCACACAAACGCAACCACAACATATTATCTTTAGAAATATTCGCAGTAACATTCTTTAGAAAGCCGTCAGAGGAATGTGAATAAAAACTATTAAAATCGAACTGAAATTCTCTTGTCTTCATGCTCCTTAAAAAGAAACTATCAACCACTTTCCGACAATTGGCCATCGGTACTCAAAAGACTAAGGCAAGTAGAAATTCTTTATACCTCCTATCATCGACATATCGACAGTTTATATACATTTCCCATAAACGACTCAATGACAGTATATCTACCAAAACGTATCAATAGTCTTCCGACAATTAGCTAGCGATATTCAGAAGACTCATATTCATAGAAAGTCCTTATAAATCATATTGTCAACTTGACAACATTTTCAAAGAGGGTGTAACGACACCCGATGACATTTTGATCAACATTCGCAGAATGCTTCAAAAGTATTTTGTAAACACTATATGGTAGAGGACTAAAATAATGCTAGACGCAAAGTGCAAATCAGTACATCAATTTATTGTGCGGAAACCCTTGGTAGCTCAGTATCCTTTGCTAACTATAATGACAAGATGTCTTCGACGTGCAAAACACTCGCACCAATATTTTTGACGACTGTAACGGCGGCTTAGGTCAGCGCTGAGGCGGTGGTGAAACCACGGCGGCGACAGAGTCTGGTCTGTCCAGGTCAGCAAGCTCGCGCTCTGAGCGATGGTTGGTTGGTTGGCCTCAAACAATGCTTGCACACATCCACTACGGGGGAGTGGCCAAGGCACAAGCGGTTACTTGCTGGATACAGGAACATTTTGAGAAGAAAATTAGTAGTAATAGTGTGTAGGCTATAGATTGGAAGACGCAAGGACAGGGGTCCTGTTAGTTTGGAGATCGAAGACGGGGCAATGGCTTAATATGCATAATAGTATCAATGCGTGTAAAGTTTCGATGGACGTGTGGCTACGATAATGCCCTTCTTCTTCTTCATAATGGCCCCGGGGAGAAAAGGAGCCATCCTGGCGACTCATGGGGCCGACAAACCCAGCGGGTCGTAATTAGTCTTCAGTCGTTGGACATGCGCAGTCTCGTGGCCACGTCGGCGGCGATGGGAAAACAGTCAGAGCGGCTGAGTAATGCAGCTGACTGAGGACATGCGCTCAAGAATGCGGTAGGGGCCTTGGTACTGCGAAAGAAGTTTCTTTGAGAGGCCGGGAGCAGGCGAAGGGATCCAGAGCCGGACGAGTGAACCGGGTAGGAAATCAGGATCAAACTGAGCTCCGTCATGGCAGTGTTCTTGGCGCCCCTGAGCGTCTACCCTGAGCGACCGTGAAATCCGGCAGCAGTCTTTTGCGTGCTGGGCAGCTACAGAAACAGTTGTACACTCAGATGAGGCAGGGCGGTGTGGGAGAACTGTGTCGATGGGAGCGGATGGATGTCGGCAGCGGAGCAGAAAAAATGGGGAGAAACCGGTGGTGGACTAGGTATCAGTGCTGTAGGCGTATTTAATATAGCGCATAACTTGGTCCTAGTTCGCGTGGTTGGCAGCAACGTACATTGTCAGCATGTCAGCCAGAGTGGGATTAAATCTTTCAGTTAGACCATTGGTTTGCGGATGGTAGGCTGTACAAGTCCGATGAATTATATTGCAATATATTCGAGTGTTTGACGGAATCCCGTCGGGCGAGGAGGGAACATAATTGCAGTCAAGAGAAGTATTTGCCAAAAAAAGAAAAAAAGGAAAAACAATTGACGTTTCTGGGCCCGTGCGGGTCCCTTGTTCACAAAGGCAGCGGAGTGGTGACTTATGTACGGTGCAGGTGGCGTAATGAGCATGCGCAAATCTCAGGAAGATTACCCCGTGTTCGGCTCAAAACATGTGTTGTTGTTTGGATGTGAAGTGATTCTAGAAGCGGGATGATAAATACTTCTCCGTCGCGATGACTGGGGCGTTGTTCCAATCGATGGCACGTGATGCAGCTTGATAGTGTTCAGCCAAGACATTTTCTTTCTTGCGCTTTTTGGCGACGTCATTTTGATGTTGTTTTAAGCGCCTAATAAATTTGCTTCATTCGCCGATGTATGCAGCTTTGCAGTCCTTGCAGGGAATTTTGTACACCACTCCGGGGAATCTGTGTCTTTCAACTAGGTCTTTAACTCTGACCAGTTTTTGCTTCAATTTTCTTCAGCGAGGCCTTAGCCAGGGTCTTCAAGGACTACAATGTCCATACCGGCCACGTGCCACTAAGTAAAAAAGTAAGGCAACCGAGGGCGCGGGACGCTGGAGCCGCAGATGGATCGGAGAGAAAGTCAATAAGAGAGGCAAGCCATTGATTTACGCTGCTCAGAAGGCAAGCTGCAGGTGTTGAGCGAAGGCGCAGTGGTGTCGAGGGCGGAGAGGCTGGCAAGCTCGGCCAGTAGCGGGGAGCGGGACAAGGCATCAGCGTCCTGATGCTTGCGGCCCGACCGATATACGACACGTATGTTATATTCTTGAAGACGGAAAGCCCAGCGAGCCAGGCGACTGGAGGGGTCATTTAGCGAAGAAAGCCAGCAGAGGTCATGGTGGAAGGTTACCACGTCAAAATGATGGCCATATAGATAAGGTAGAAACTTGCAAAGGGCCCAGACAATGGCCAAGCACTCTTTTTCTGTCGCGGATTAGTTGGATTCAGCTTTCGTGAGTGTGCGGCGGCGTAAGCAACCACATATTCCTCGAATCCAGACTTGCGTTGGGCGAGCACAACCTCGAGTCCAATGCCATACGCGTCCGTGTGTACTTCGGTTGGAGCTTGCGGGTCGAAGTGACGCAAGATGGGTGGTGCCGTGAGGAAACTGCGCAAGGTGTTGTAGTCGTCGTCGCAGGCAGGCGACCAACTCGACAAATCCGCGTTGCTACCGAGAAGCTTAGTTAAAAGCGCAACAATGGCAGCAAAAGTTGCGAATAAAACGTAGAAAATAGGAACAGAGGCTAAGAAGCTGCGCAGTTTTTGAGTGCAAGTAGGTTTTGGAAACGCAGTCACTGCACGAAGTTTGACGGTGTCAAGGCGGACGCCCTGTTTAGACACAACGTGGCCTAAAATTATCAAATCATGATCAGCAAATCAACATTTTTTTTAAGTTCAGCTCAAGGCTGGCGCCCGTAAGGCATGTTAATACGTGCTTTGCCTAGGACAGATGAGTCGCAAAGTCGGGCGAAAAGATCACGATGTCGTCCAGATAACACAGGCACGACTTCCATTTCAGGCAGCTCAGAATGATGTCCATCATGCGCTCAGAAGTAGCCGGAGCATTACAGAGGTCGAAAGGCATGACGTTAAACTCATACAGGCCATCAGGGGTCACAAATGTGGTTTAGGGCGATCGTCGGCTTCCAGGCGGACCTGCCAGTACCCACAGCGTAAATCGAGAGAAGAGCTCCGCTCCTTGAAGGCAGTCCAGAGCATCACCAATGCAGGGAAGAGGGTAAACATCCTTTCGCGTGATCTTATTCAGGCGGCGGTAATCAACACAGAAACGAATAGAGCCATCTTCATTCTTTCCAATTACCACGGGCGAGGCCATGGACTGTGTGAGGCCTGAATGGTGACAACTTGTTCTTGTATAACTTGGCGCTCACTGGCGGAGACACGATATGGGCGCTGACGCAGAGGGGCGTGGACATCGGTGTCAATGTGATGGGCGACAGTCCCCGTGCGGATCAAAGCGGGTTGGTGAGAATGCGAGGAAGAATGAAATTGATGAAGCAGCTCGAGAAGTGGTGTGCGTTGAGGTTCAGGGAGAGAGGCGCCGAGGGAGGGCAGGAAAACGTCTGGAGGCGAAGTGTCGAGAGCGGGAACCGGCTGGCTGAGGGCATCTACGTCGAGGGACGGCGAATCGTCAGTCTCATCGCAAGAGAGAATGAAATCAATAATCTGCATTATACTGAGGCACTCACCGCGACGCACAGCGAAAGCATATGTAAATAGATTGGTAACGAACAAGGCGCTAAGGCCAGCTGACAGGGTGAGGATGGTTTAACGTATGGGCAGGTACTTGCTGCAAAGAATGACGGGCGATGGTGTAAAAAGTACGTTGCCGTCGCGAACAAGTTCAGAAGTGACGGGCACAGGAACAGAGGAACAAGGCAGTGCAGTGTCTTCTACAACGACGGCTTCAATTGGCAGGAGCAGCAGAAGAGGACCGGGCGATGAGGAACTGTTGAGCGCAAAGAACTCGAGTCCAGCATGAGCACAGTCGATGACTGCGTTACGGCGCAGCAAGAAATCCCAACACAAGATCATGCCATGAGAACAGGTTGGCAAAATGAGGAACTCAGTCACGTAGAGGACCTCCTGAATAACGAGGCGAGCCGTCGACGTCGCTAGCGGCGCATTAGCGTGCGCGCTTGCGGTGCGCAGCGAGAATCCAGAAAGTGGGGTCGTGATTTTTCGCAAGCAGCGGCAAAAGGTGGCGGCCATAGCAGAAACACCTGCACCCGCGTCGACAAGCGGCAGAATAGAAACACACTCTACGGAAACAGCTATCAGATTTGCGGGATACAATTGAGGCCTTAGAAATTTCGCTGGTGGTGTAGTTCTTGCCTCAGGAACTGCGGCTTCTAGTTTTCTCCTTGCGAAAGATTCGGGCGCTGACGCATAGGAGAAAGAAAGCGGCGACGAGGCGAAGGTGAGCGCCGGATGGAGGAGGTAGTGCAATCAGGTGGCAGAGGGCGGCTCTGTGGCGGCTCGGCTGGCGGTGGGTATTCACTGGGAGGAAGCCAGTAACCGGCAACTTGGGAGATTGGCGCACGACGACGGCAAAGCCAGGCCACATGACCAGGCAATCCGCAAGAGTAACAAATAGGCCGATTGTTACTAGCACTACAGGGATTGCTGAATTGTCGAATCGGTCGGAAATAAGGCTTCGGAACCTGAGGAACTTGAGGTACAGACGCTTGAGGTGGAGCGTAGGTTGGGCTGTAGTTAGGCGGCCGCGGCCGTGCGACGGCGGCAGCGTAGTTCAGGGGTGCCGCGACAGGTGCGGGTGGAGGGACCGGTGGAAGGGCCTCAGCCACTTGTTCGCTGATGTCAGTGCGAAGGTCGGGCGCCAGGAACGAATATTGCACGGAGGGGGATGACAGAAGCGATAACTGATGTGCAACTTCCTCACGCACAAAAGCTTTGATGTACGCCAATAGTTGCGAGTGGTCAGATGCAGCCGACAGGCCGGCAAGCGACTCGAGGGGCGCTGCGTGCTGGCTAGTGATTAGCCTCTGCTTGCGCAGCTCGTCGTAGCTCTAGCACTATTAAAAAATTAAGTTGGGCTAGTTGGTGCTTTTGATTCACAGACGGCTACATATTACTAGCGTTAATAAACACAAAGGACAGAGAGCAGAAAGCGTCGTTCCTGTGTGTTTCTGCTCTCTGTCCTTTGTGTTTATTAACGCTAGTAATATGTCGCCGTCTGTGAATCAAAAGCTCTAGCGCAGACGGACGACTCCGGCAACGGTGCGGAGATTTCGCAACAGCAGCATCTGAAAGGCGTCATCCCCAATGCCTTTCAAAATATGTGTGATCTTGTCAGCCTCGGACATCTGGGCGTTGTCGCGCGAGCCCAGGTTTGCTACATCTTGAATGTAGCTTGTGAGCGCCACACCTGACTGCTGAGAGCGCTCGCGCAAGCGGTGTTCGGCGCGCAGCTTGCGCACAGCAGGACGTCCGAACATTTCGGTGAGGTTCGCCTTGAAAGCAGTCCACGTCGAGAAGTCTGTTTCGTGGTTGCCAAACCACAGGGTGGCAACGTCGGTCAAATAAAAGATGACGCTGTTCAGTTTGGTAGTGTCGTCCCACTTGTTATATGTGCTCACCCGACCGTATGATGTGAGCCAGTCTTCAGCGTCATGATCGTCCGTACCGTAGAAGAAGGCGGGGTCCCGTTGCCGCAGGGAGCCGGAACAGAGGACTGGGGAGCCCACCTGCACGGCTTGGTGGTTGGCATCTACGGGCATAGCGGGGGCCAGTAGCGTGCGGCTGCGGAGGTCCAGGGCGGTACGAGGATGTTATACCGAACCTCCAACAAATGTAACGGGGGCTTATGTCAGCGTTGGGGCGGCGGCGAACCCACGGCGGCTACAGATTCTCTGGTCTGTCCAGGTCAGCAGACTCTTGGTCTGTGCGATGGCAGTGCGGTTATGATAATGCCCTTCTTCTCCTTCACACGACGTACATTAGAGGAAAAGAATATTTCCTTCTGCGCTGAAGCCCTAGCTCCATCAGTTTCATTTTCCTAAGAATGATGAAAAGATATTTTTAACGTGCAAGGTACTCACTGCAAAACCTTTGATGGTGTGAGCCTGTGTGGAGTGTGCGTACAGCTTTAAATAAAATAATGCCGGGGCACCGCCGCGTCACAGTCGCAAGTGTCGAGTCTGTCGCCGCCGCTGAGTCTCGCCTTGCGTTGTTCGCTCCTAAGTCCGCAGCTGACATTTTTTAAATACGTGAAAATAGAAAATGGAACTATCGTCGTGTTTTCCGCCGTCAACACCTCAACGTGTTTGTCTTCAAGCGGTGGCTACTGAGATGCGGAAGAGGTACTGCGGCAGTTCTTTTGCGCTTCTAGAGCGGCGGTTCCTCACATCTTATAAAATCAAAGGACCGGAGCTCTCCACTAAAAAAATTTCTTTAGACAGTGAAAACACTGCCATGAGCTTCTGTCTATATAATCTATAGACTGTCTGTGAACAAATCCTGGATAATAGTCTATAATATTAGAGAATAGATAATAATAGACAATAACAGATAGATAATAGATAATATAAGGAAAAGGAAGACGAAGACGTTGTTCGACCTACTGTCGCCTCAGCTCTGTTTCTTTACCTAATTTTGCCTAATTTACCTAGTTTTATTTTATTATTTGAGGACGGCAGCATCTTAAAGGCGGTACTGTTCCTATGGGAAAAGTACGTCTGCTCCGGCGCCGGTAAGCCTAAAGGGACCACGCCAATCTACCGAGGCTGGCTCGTAAGAGGCGGCCATGGCTTCCCAGGCCGTGGAGCGACCAGAACATGGAGACGACCACCCGTACAGTGAGACCTCATTGCTTAGTGGGGATGAGTCAACGGTCGTCGACGGCGAGGAGTCAGTGGCCGACATGGCTGATGTGGATAACGAGGGCTTCAAGTTGGTGAGTCATCGCAAGCAATGAACGGTAGGGATCCCGGTAGTGGTTGAGCCCACAGTAAAGGGGGTTGATTTAAGAGAGAAGAATCCCATCTTACGTTTCGCGGCCATTCAATCAGTGCTGGGATCAGCTCCGATTCGAAGTCGGTTCACCATGCACGGGGCTCTTCAGCTGGATGTCTCGACGGAAGAGCAGGTTGACAAGCTCCTGCAGAGCTCTCAGATTTTTGGCAACAAAGTTAACGTGCGGTTGCCTCATTCCTACATGAAGAACACCTGTGTTATTATTGGTGTACCAAAGTGACATTCAGAACGCGACCTACTTGATTATCTAAAACCACAAGGTGTTCTGCGCGTGAAACGACTCGTGCGTCGTGTGGAGTCTCCAGAAAAAGAATGGGCTGCGAAATCTGCCAACTCTATCGTGCTGACATTCGCTCCCAACTCAGAGCGCCCCGAAAAAATTGATCTGGGATTCACAATACACGCAGTTGCCGATTTCACTGAAGCTCCTCCACAGTGTTTTACATGCCAACGGTTTGGGCACGTGGCCAAAGTTTGCACAAAGGATCGACGCTGTAAGCGGTGCGGAAGCGACCACAACTTTAAAACCTTTAAGGCCGATTTTGCGTGCGCCAATTCCGATGGTGATCATCCAGCGGGTTTTGGAGGCTGCCCCTTTCATGTGAGCGCTCTGCTCTTTCGAATATCCTTGATTGCTAGTCCCAAAACCGAACCGTCTGAGACGCCTGCCTGTTCCAGGGTTAGACGAGTTCGCAGTGTTGCAGTCTGTTGTTTTTGCGTTACCCAACAATGTCCTTAACAGACCCGAGTCCAGCAAGACGCCAAGGTCTATTGTGTGCGGGTCGGTTGTTCGACCTCCAGCAAAAAGTGTCCATGTTCCCAAGCGACCGGATCACAACAAGACTCGACGGCAAAGGGGCCTCTCATATGCACAATGACAAAGAAACCAGCTTGTGCAGCCAAGAATTTGTCCCAGTCGGCATCTTTTGTCGATGTTGGGAGTGAGAGTGTTGCGTAAAATAAGGAGCTCAAAAATCATGGTGTGTCTGACCTTTATGTTTTGCTTTGCTTGAGACCCTGCGTTCATATGTTCCAACGATGGCGCCTGGTTACTTGAAAAACTTCCTACAGCTGGTGCTTTCTTTTTAGTCCCTAATTACCACCTTCGCAGCGAACTTCCTTGTGATCTAATATGAATAGGGTTAAACCTCGTGGATCTAGTATTCACAGAAAAGTGCCGTTTATATTGCAATGGAACTGCGCTGGGATTTTAAGTCGGTAGGCTGAACTAAAACTACTCTTGAAAGATACTTGCGTTCCAGTATTGGCCCTGTCAGAAGCTGGCCTGCTAAGCGGGAGATGTTTGACTGGATATGTCACCCATAAAGACTGCAGCATAAAGTCATTTCCTGCAGGAAGTGTCGCGCTTTACATAAGAGGGAAAATTCCACATGTTTCTCTAAGCGTTGCCGATCTTTGCACGGATGACATTGAGGTAGCGGCTGTGAGAATACAGCTCGGCTTTCGAACCTATTCTATTGTATCCGCGTACGTGTCCCCACGGAAGCAGGTAGCATTGGATTTGTTTCTACAGCAACTCTGCGACCGCTGCCCAGCTCCTCGAATCATCTGCGGTGATTTCAAAGCCCATCATGCCATCTGGGGGGAGAGGAACACGGATTACCGTGGACGCAAACTTGTAGACGTTATCGACAGTTTGGACCTGTGTGTCGCCAATGACGGAAGCCCCACTCTCTTCCGGCCACCAGCCTCAGCGACAGCTATAGACCTGACACTGCATTCACCTGACGTCCGCGTTAGTTGGTCAACAGCGCCTGACCGCACCGCATGGGAAGTGATAACTATCCGAATTCCGTGTTTGCGGCGGACTATCGTATGCGTGATCCTAAAATTAGCATTGTGGTCAACTGGGACAAGTACGGAGAGCACCTAGAACGTGTTTCTGGTGTTGTTATTTGCAAAATGATTTCTATTGAGCTGCCAGCAACTACGGCGGTCAAGCAATGTGATCATTTTCCGGCCCCGGATTTAAAATTCAGGAACCTTTGCGCAGCGAGAAGAAGGACGGAGCCCCAACTCATGCGGAAGCACGACAGGGAACTGAAGACGATCTTCAATAGGGTGAATTCTGCCATTGGACGGCACACGAACAAGCTATACAGGTAGCAATGGGACTCATTTTGCGCTAGTTTGACTGTGTTCTCACCGATGACGAGAATATTGCGAGTTATTGGCAGCCTTGCTGAGGAAACTCGCCCTTCGAAGCCTTTTGAAGCTCTTGCAATACGCAAGGAAAAACCTTTCGCGTGCTTGGCAGAGGAATTTGCAGACGCACTCGTACGTGCTAATTCTGCAATGGATTTATATGCACCATCTGCTTCTTCAAGGTCTATCGTGGACGTTCCATTTATGCTTCATGAGCTTCAGACTGCGCTCAGTGGCCTGCGGCGCCGGTGTGCACCCGGTCCCGACGGCATCACCAATCAAATGCTCAGTAATCTGGCCTTGGAAGTCAGGAAGGAGCTCCTAAACTTCATCAATCGAGTTTAGGAGACTGGCGATGTTTCTCCGTCATTGAAGGTTGCACATGTAGTTCCAGTACTGAAGCCTGGCAAAGACATGACGGACCTTGCCTCGAATCGGCCTGTGTCATTGACCTCCTGTGTAGCTAAGTTGATAGAGAAGCTAATAAATTAAACCTTATTGTGTTGGCTTAAGGACAGCAAGGCACTGCCAACATGTATGGCAGGATTCCGCCGAGGTTTTAGTGCCCAAGATAGCGTCTTAGACTTGGTGTGTCACGTCGAACACCAGAGAGCTTTCGGCTTTTCCACCTTAGCCATTTTTCTTGACGTTGCAAAAGCTTACGACAACGTGCTTCAGAGATCAATTCCATACAATTTGCAAGGCATGGGCATATAGGGTCATCTGTTAAGATTCGTTTGCAAGTTTATAAGTGATCGTGCGGTTCGTGTACGGTTAGGGGGTACTTTAAGCACCGAAAGGGTTCTATCACGAGGTGTGCCTCAAGGAAGCGTTTTTTCCCCACACCGTTTAACGTCCAATAGGCTGGCCCTCCCGATACGTTGCAATAAAATTGCAGGCAAGTGCGTATGTCAATATATGCTGAAGGCATCTGTATTTGGATTACTGGCTACCAACACAAGCTATTAGCCCTGATAGCTCGACAGGCTTTACTTTCTGGACAAGCTTACCCTCAAGGTGTGGGATTGTCTCTATCAGTGGAAAACTCCGGCTTTGCTCTGTTTCCAGGTGTAGGAAGACGTCAAGCGCGGTTGAAGATAGACCTCGGTCACTCTTGCATCCGTCAATTCAACCACACGCGTTTCCTGGGCGTCATTATTGACTCCCGTCTACAGCGGCGAAAAGCTGTCGATGCGATTGTTTCACCTATATCTTCGAGTCTCATTGTGAACCGTAGAATTTCACGTGAGCAATGAGGAAACCATCCTTCCTCAATGGTCAAACTTCTTGAAGCGCTGGTGGTCAATCGCATAATATATCAATTACCTTTCAATTCCCCCTCGGCGTCACAGCTTGTACGTTTCGAAGTTTTCCACAGAAAGGGCCTGAGAAGAGCCATAGGAGTTCCTCAGGCGGCTGCGAATAAGGCAGTATACTTCATGAGTCTCTATCGAAATCTCTTAGCCTTGCTGCTTCTCAGATACTACAAATGCATCTTGGCCGCCTAGGACGAACGGTAGCTGGGCGATACCGTCTCCACCGGCTCTGCAAAAGTTATGAGTCGAAGGCTTGCTTGGCCCTTAATACTCTTAGTTCTTTAGGCCTTAATGTCCGAAGGCAAAGGAAACGGTTGAAACCCCCCTGGTCTTTTCCGACCCTCGGCAGGAAAGTAGCAATACCCCATGTGAGCGCAAAGCGCAGCTCTCCTTTGGCAGCCTTGCGTTCGCTCGCACTTTAACGTTTGGAAACAGAGTATGCCCACCATCTTCAAATTTTTGAGAATGGTTCTGTGGACAAGGTCAAACAAGCTAGCGCAGCGGCTTTTTACGTTCCTTCTTTGGACTGTAAACGGTCTGTACGCTTTACTGCTGTCCTATCCTCCACAACGGCCGAAAGTGTTGCCATTGAGGCGGCTTTACGGAAACTAGGGGCTTGTCCGGCTCAATCTGTTGTCATCCTAACTGATTCACAATTTGCCCTTCATAGGTTAGAGCGCGGATTCCCTACTGATGTCTTGTGTATAAGCTCTTTGCGCTTGGTGCAGAATCTGCACAACAGAGGCTTTACTCTCTATTTCCAATGGGTGCCCTCTCACATAATAGTCAACGCCAATGAGGTGGCAGACATTCTCGCCTATAAAGCTCTGTCAAGGAATTCATCAAAAAAGTACCTGAAGGTGGAAAAAGTCTCTACAGGAAAACGGTAATCGATCATTTCAGTACCCTGTGGAGTGCGCCCCACAAGCCATATGTGAAGAATTGACTGAGAAGATCACAGGCGACTCTACTGCATCGAATTCGCACGGCCTCTGCTCGCACTCCTGCCTGGATGCATAATACGGGCGTAGCATCGTCTCCGCTATGTTCTTTATTTGGTGTGTGCGGAGATATCGAACATTATATTATGTACTGCCCAGAGTACAACGCGGAAAGGTATGTGATGTTCGCTTTTTTCAAGAAGACAGCAACCCTTCACAGTGCAGTTCTGGACATTGTCTACCCGAGTGGAAACCAGACATGCAGAAGGGAGGCTGCACGCCTTCTTTTAACAGCCATCGCATTAAGAACCAGCACTAAAAATACACACAGAGGACGAGACGAGTCACACGAAGGCGCTGAAATTACAACTGAATTTTATTCGTTAGTAATAAGTCAAGTTATACAATACACACACACGTGTAAGGTTGTCCAGTCAACACAAACGCGCTGTAATCACCCACATGCGATAAACGCACCCTCCGGCCAAAAAACAAAAACAAAAACACAATAAACAAATTTCCAAGGCACGTGCGCTATCATCAATCCCACTACCCACAATGAAGCAGGCTAATTTCTCTGCTTGACAAGCTAATCGATGTTTTGCTCACACATTCATTGCCCTTTCTGATAATGTGGAATGCCTCAGCTATCTCCCTTGTGCATTGGTCATCATGTACGAACAGTACGGTTGTATCCACAAAAAACGGAGTGCAATTACACGCAATGCAGTGTTGTGATACATTTCTATTTTCTTTCCTGCTGATGGAATTTGCATACTCTGTGAGGAGAACATTGATACACCGCCCGGTCTGGCCGATGTATATACGCCCACAGGACAAAAGAATAAGATATACACACGCCTTTCTTATAAGTAACAAACTTGTTCCCATGCTTGATATTGCATTGTTTTTTACTAACCTTCCCCTCACATGTTCTCTGTACTGCAGCCCCTAATTTCCGCAGGTTATTGGGAGCAGAAAAAACAATGCTTACACCATATCGGGCTTCTACTCTTTTAAGCCGGTGAGACAGGGCGTGGATGTACGGCATAACCGCCAACTTACCTACTTTTGGACCAGAGCTATGTTCAGAGGGGGGCCCGGATGCCTTCAGCGTTTTAGACAGTTTTTCCGCACAGGACACGATAAGAGCATCCGGGTAACCCGCATTCCTGCACCTGCTGACCTGTGAGTTGAGGCTGGATCCCATTCTATGGGGGCAATATTTCTTCAATGCCATACCGATGCGGTTCTTAACAATGCCAGTTTTCACAATTTCAGAATGGAAAGAACTGTAGTTGAGCAATGGTTTCTCGCTCTGAGGGGAGTACTCCCAACAGACATGCTCAGGGTCAAAAATTAATTTCAAATCCAGAAACTGCAAGTATCTTTGATGAGGCACTTCATGCGTAAATTACAGTCCTGGCCCATTGCGGGATAAAACATCCAGGACGTGTGAAATTCCCGGGAATGGAGACTTGCCTAGTATAAAAAAATCGTCGACATAGCGGAAAATGCGAGTGTTACTTCCGGCTAGCTCTTCCTCAACTAATCTGTCAACCCTGCCTAGAAAAATGTTACTAAGAATGGGGGCTACTCAGGAACCTACGCAGACCCCAGATTTTTACAAACAAACCTTACGGTCCTACTCTACATACGTGTTGTTAAGATAAAAATCTAACAGTTCCATGAAGGATGCAGTGCTAACGCCACAACTGTTTTGAAAACCGCATTCATCATTGCCATCCGTGATGCACTCCAGAGCATACTACATAAGTTGAACATGTGGAAGCGAATAGAACAAATCAACAACATCAATACTAAAACCCAGACACGAGGCAGGATTCTCCTTCTGGAGGAAGTTTGCAAGGGCTTCCGAGTTGGGAATAAGGAACGGGTCATTAACCTTAAGGGCCGAAAGGTGCTTGGAAGGGAAGGAGGAAACAATTATCTGCCACGAGTTATGCTCAGACACGATAGTTCTGAATGGTACGTTTGGTTTATGGGTTTTGGCTGTGAAGAATATTTCTAGCACTGAAGATTCGGCCGCCTTCACCTTTCTTGCCAAACCCTCGAGACTAAAACTCTGAAGTAAAGCCACTGCCTTCCGCTTGGTGCGATATGGATTGGCTTTAACGGCTCTGAAATTCTTTAGCACCACATCATGTGCTTTCTTACAAAACGCATTCTCAGAGAGCACAACAAAAAATCCCTCTTTATCTGCTTGCATGGCGCGCAACCTCTTTTCACATAAATAGCTAACTAAGGAACGGAATTTGTTAGCGGCTTAAAAAAGTAGGAGCCAGATATGGTGTAAGCATGGTTTTTTCTGCTCCCAATAAACTGGGAAAAACAGGGGCTGAAGTACAGAGAAAATGTGAGGGGAAGGTTAGTAGGAAACAGTGCAATATCAAGCATGGGAACAAGTTTGTTACTAGTAAGAAAGGCGTGGTATATCTAATTCTAATACACTGTGTAGCGCAGCAAAAGACGAGGACACAAGAGACGAGAGACGAACACCACGAGCGCTAACTTCCAACAAATTTTATTCTCCTGAAGCATCACATTTATACACCAGAAAACAGTAATCACACGTGCGAACAGTATCGATTTCTTAGAAAAACGAGCTCTTTATCTGAGAGGAGAATGGAAGGTGTGCTAACACACGAGCATCCTGACCTATTTATCTTTTCGGCTTCAATGATTTCGCGCGTTAACCTTTCTCTACTTTTTCCTATCACAAGACTTTTATCAAAGAAAGGCTTACAGGATTTTGACTTGCATGCGAGAATGTGGTCAACTAGCGATCCACCTTGCCCGTTTCTGACGTTGCGAGCGTGTTCCATTAGGCGCTCGTTCAGACATCTCCCCGTCTGGCCGATATAGTGTTTCCCGCATGACAAGGGAATTTGATATACAACACCTTCATCGCACGTGACGTAGGGCTTCTGGTGCCTAGTTGCGCATCCGCGCGCTTTGTTGGTGTTGGTTTTTCCCAGTTTGCACAACGTTGCAAGTTCTTTCGGCGCCGAGAACACGACGGTCGCATTCGCTCGTTGACCAATTCTTTTTAAATTGTGGGAAATCTTGTGTAGATACGGTAATACAACAAGGTTTTTTCGTTCATGAGGAACTGGGTTTGGAGAACATTGATTGTCTGGTTTCATTCTCTTAACAAGTTTTTCCGCAACGGAAACTTGAACATGGGAGGGGTATCCGGCATTAGTAAGCCTATTGGACTGCTCTTGAAAACTATCGGTCATCATGTGCGGACAAGATTTCTGGAGAGCATTCCGAAAACATAAATTGACAATACCTCTTTTTATCAGTTTTGAATGAGCGGAGTGATATGGCATCATCGGCTTGTTGCTTCGCGGCTGGTAGGCCCAGCATATGTGATGAGCGTGAAAGGTGAAGTTAATATCTAAAAATCTAATGGAGTTATCGATGGGCAATTCGCATGTTAAAACAAGCGGTTTAAAATGTTCTGTCATGGTAGTTAAAATGCTATGAGCCTTTGACTCAAGTGAGCCTTGGTCACACTTAACAAGAATAAAAAAGTCATCAACAAATCTAAAGACCTTGATTACGTCCAAGCTGTCAAGGCGGCTGGAAACAGCCTTGTCAAGTTTTGCTAAAAACAGATTACTCAGAATTGGCGCTATGCACGACCCGATGCATATCCCTTCTTTCTGAAGGTAGGGTTTTCCTTCCCAGTTAATGAACGTTGACTGCAAGTAAATAGCTAAAATTTCTAAAAACTGCTCGCCGACACACCCGCCGCATTCTGGAAAGCAACACATCCGAACTCATCTATGCACTCCTCTACACAGCACAGCACCTTGTCGTTCGGCAGCGAGTAATATATATCCTGAACATCCACTGAAAATGCAACCATGCTATTATCAAAGCGCGACCGAACAAAGTCTAAAATTTCGTCAGATTTCTTAACCATAAAGGGGTCGTCAAGTGGTAAAAGGTTAAGTTTGCTTTGTAAGTACATTGAAACCGTTTTTTGCCATGTGCCAGTTTCAGAGATGATCACCCTGAATGGTTTTTCTGGTTTATGGGTTTTTGCACTGAAAAAGACGTCTAAAAAATCTTTTCGTGCATCGCCTATTTCTTTAGCCAGCTTGGTAAGGTTTAACTTGTTGCATAGCTTCTTCGCTTTAGCTTTTACTTTTGACATCACTACTTTGTTGCGGCAGTTAAATACAGACGACACGGCTTTGTCAGCCTTGGATTTGTAAAGTTCACAGGATAGAATCGCAAAGCCACCTTCTTTGTCAGCAGGCAGCACGACCAGGTCCTGTTCCTTGATGAAGGACTCGACGCGCTTGAGGGGTAGCTTGGAAGATCCTGGCTTTGAGGACTGCAAATCTGACGAAATTTTAGACTTTGTTCGGTCGCGCTTTGATAATAGCATGGTTGCATTTTCAGTGGATGTTCAGGATATATATTACTCGCTGCCGAACGACAAGGTGCTGTGCTGTGTAGAGGAGTGCATAGATGAGTTCGGATGTGTTGCTTTCCAGAATGCGGCGGGTGTGTCGGCGAGCAGTTTTTTAGAAATTTTAGCTATTTACTTGCAGTCAACGTTCATTAACTGGGAAGGAAAACCCTACCTTCAGAATGAAGGGATATGCATCGGGTCGTGCATAGCGCCAATTCTGAGTAATCTGTTTTTAGCAAAACTTGACAAGGCTGTTTCCAGCCGCCTTGACAGCTTGGACGTAATCAAGGTCTTTAGATTTGTTGATGACTTTTTTATTCTTGTTAAGTGTGACCAAGGCTCACTTGAGTCAAAGGCTCATAGCATTTTAACTACCATGACAGAACATTTTAAACCGCTTGTTTTAACATGCGAATTGCCCATCGATAACTCCATTAGACGCTCATCACATATGCTGGGCCTACCAGCCGCGAAGCAACAAGCCGATGCTGCCATATCACTCCGCTCATTCAAAACTGATAAAAAGAGGTATTGTCAATTTATGTTTTCGGAATGCTCTCCAGAAATCTTGTCCGCACATGATGACCGATAGTTTTCAAGAGCAGTCCAATAGGCTTACTAATGCCGGATACCCCTCCCATGTTCAAGTTTCCGTTGCGGAAAAACTTGTTAAGAGAATGAAACCAGACAATCAATGTTCTCCAAACCCAGTTCCTCATGAACGAAAAAACCTTGTTGTATTACCGTATCTACACAAGATTTCCCACAATTTAAAAAGAATTGGTCAACGAGCGAATGCGACCGTCGTGTTCTCGGCGCCGAAAAAACTTGCAACGTTGTGCAAACTGGGAAAAACCAACACCAACAAAGCGCGCGGATGCGCAACTAGGCACCAGAAGCCCTACGTCACGTGCGATGAAGGTGTTGTATATCAAATTCCCTTGTCATGCGGGAAACACTATAT
Source organism: Amblyomma americanum (assembly GCF_052857255.1). Lineage (NCBI taxonomy): Eukaryota > Metazoa > Arthropoda > Arachnida > Ixodida > Ixodidae > Amblyomma > Amblyomma americanum. Next base: position 35,242,479 of record NC_135499.1, on the reverse strand, counting down.
CGGCCAGACGGGGAGATGTCTGAACGAGCGCCTAATGGAACACGCTCGCAACGTCAGAAACGGGCAAGGTGGATCGCTAGTTGACCACATTCTCGCATGCAAGTCAAAATCCTGTAAGCCTTTCTTTGATAAAAGTCTTGTGATAGGAAAAAGTAGAGAAAGATTAACGCGCGAAATCATTGAAGCCGAAAAGATAAATAGGTCAGGATGCTCGTGTGTTAGCACACCTTCCATTCTCCTCTCAGATAAAGAGCTCGTTTTTCTAAGAAATCGATACTGTTCGCACGTGTGATTACTGTTTTCTGGTGTATAAATGTGATGCTTCAGGAGAATAAAATTTGTTGGAAGTTAGCGCTCGTGGTGTTCGTCTCTCGTCTCTTGTGTCCTCGTCTTTTGCTGCGCTACACAGTGTATTGGAACTATGTACCAACAAGCCCAAAAAGCCACGCTACTGAACTATATCTAATTCTTTTGTCCTGCGGGCGTATATACATCTGCCAGACCGGGCGGTGCATCAGTGTTCGCCTCACAGAGCATGCCAATTCCATCAGCAGGAAAGAAAATAGAAATGTATCACAACACTGCATTGCGTGTAATTGTACTCTGTTTTTTGTGGATAAAACTGTACTGTTCGTACATGATGACCAATGAACAAGGGAGATAGCTGAGGCATTCCAATTTCTCAGAAAGGGCGATGAATGTGTGAGCAAAACATTGATTAGCTTGTCAAGCAGAGAAATGAGCTTGCTTCATTGTGGGTAGCCGGATTGATAATAGCGCACGTGCCTTGCAAATTTGTTTAATGTGCTTTTTTGGTGGGGGGGGGTTATCGCATGTGGGTGATTACAGCGCATCTGTGTTTGATTGGACAGGCTTACACGTGTGTGTGTATTGTATAAATTGACTTCTTACTGTGGAATAAAATTCAGTTGTAAGTTCAGCGCCTTCGTGTGTCTCGTCTCGTCCTAGGTGTGTGTTTTTAGCGCGGGTTCTTAATGCGATGGATCACAACCAACTCGCCCAATCCTCAGTTCTTCTACAGTTCTTTTAACATTTCTGCAGGACACTGATCTTTTTTCTAAATGGTGACAGCAGGAACGGACTGTGGCCTACTGTGATTGAATGTGCGCGTAGATGGCGCCTTCTTGAGTGGACTACGTTATACTGTGAGTGAATGTGTGCATGGATTGTGGCACAACAATGAACTATGTTCTACTGTGACTGAATATGTGCATAGATGGTGACTTCTGGAGTTGACTGTGATGTGGACTGTGTGTTGTGGTTGTGTGCATAGATGGTGACTGCGGGAGAGGATTGTGTGCTATTATAAGAAACTGTGCGCATAGCGGAGTAGATGCAACAGGTTTTAGGATAATATTAACATAGAAGGGACGCTACAGTGGAGCAGTTGCCGGCAGAATAAGCAAGGCTAATCCCACCTGAAGCATTCAACACCTCAACTCAACTCAATAGTCTATAGGGAATAGAAATTCCACAGAGAGGTTATAGATTAACGTATATTGATTAATGTCGACACAATTTTAGAAGACTTTTCTCTATCCTTTATCAACAGACTGAATAGAAAAAGGAAATATCTAAAGCCAGGCAACAGACTCTATAAGAAGTCTATTGACATATAGACTACTTCTATGACGGCTGAAGAATTTTCTCATACTCGCTGCTGCTCTGTCGCTGAGTACGATATCGCTGGAATGATAACAGCAGTAAAAATGCGAGCTTAAAACGCTTTATAACTGTGTCCCTTCCGCAGGCACAGTACAGAAGCTGAGCAGTCCAGCAGAACGCTGTTATCTGTTTTGTTTCCCTGCACTTCTCATTAGAAGCTGCTTCTCGAAATGAACTATTCTCAGCTATGTAATATGGCATAGGCCCTAGGTATAGCAGGAAAGAGTTCTTGGTAGACTTCGCTGATAGAAATAACTTATGGGTCATGAATACCTTCTTCCGCAAACAAGAGAACAGCAAGTGGACGTGGAAGAGCCCCCATGCTGAGAGTAAAAGTGAAATACCCTTCATACTATGCGCTCGCCCTGGCAACGTGCAGGATGTGGAGGTCCCCGTAAAGGTGCGTTGTAGCGACCACAGAATGGTAAGATCTCGAATTAGCCTAGATCTGAAGAGGGTAGGGAAGAAGCCAGTCAAGAGGAAGTCCATTAACGAGGTAGCGGTAAGAGGAAAAGTGGATGAATCAAGAATTTTGCTAGAAAACAGATATTCCGCTTTGACTGAAAAGGCGATCTTAATATTCAATCAATGAAAGATAATCTCACCGCTATCATTACGGAGCGCGGAGTAGAAGTAGGCGGTAGGACAGTTCAACAGTGTGACATTCCTTGTGTGCTACGAGGTACATTCCTTGTGTGTGCTACGAGGTACATTCCTTGTGTGTGCTACGAGGTACATTCCTTGTGTGTGCTACGAGGCTCCACGTTCGACGGCGCGGCGTAGACGGAGACCCAGATGACAGCGGCATCATCAATTACCCAGCCATGCTCTTTGAGTGACGACCAGAACGAAGGGACCCGCCGCCGTGACAGCGGCATCATCAATTACCCAGCCATGCTCTTTGAGTGACGACCAGAACGACCGGACCCGCCGCCGCCGCCGCGGGGAAACAGGCTTTATCCTCCCCAATTTGCGTGGCCGTTCCAGGTGCGGCCCTCCCGGGCACATTCCAGGACAAGGGAACTGTCAGCGATCCAGAGCGCGCCTTACCTTGAGGAGCGAGTGTCAGTTGATGGATGAAGAATGGAGGCCGGTGACCTGCGGGAACTGTCAGCGGGCCAGAGCGCGCCGTACCACAGCCGACGCTATGCGCTACCGCGAAGACAACATTCTTTCCCTCGGACTCAACACGTGAGGGGGGCGAGACAATAAGTGCGGTGGTATGTTTGTGCGCCCAAGTGAAAGCCCTAGCCCCCCTCCTTCCCCTCCGGCGTGGGCGACCTCACCCTAGGGGGTGTGGAGAAGAGGATATAAAAATCGAGAAGCAGTACGGAAGAAAAACGCTCAGGACGACATCGTTCGCGAAGAGGGCCTTCAGCGCCGAAGCCCGACGGCGTGCAGCTTCTGCCAGCAACCGCTCGAGCCCAACTCCGGAGCCACTCCATCGCCCCCATGAAGTCGTCGGCACGTAAGCTCGGACGCCCCAGCCTCTGATGTATAATCTTAATCATGTGAAATTATTGAATATACCTGTTTGTTTAAACTGAGCCAAACGGTGTCTCTTTGCCTCTCCGTCCCGTGTGGACCTGCGCATTATGGGGGTCATCACACTGGTGTCAGAAGTGGGGTCTCAAAAGCAAATGTCCTCTGAATGCTGCAACATTCATGACTTCAAAATTGTAATCAAAAGGGAATCACGGGACTGATTGTGGGACTTTTACCCCCAGTTGAGAGGCTTGAGGCACCGGAGGGCTTGAAAAAAAAAATGTCTTTATCTGAGGGAGCTCCCACTCCACAGCCGTCGCTCAGAGCAAGCATGCTGGCATTAGGAAGCGTCATTCGACGTTTACGGGAGATAAGACAGGGGTTCCAATCTGCGATTTCTTTTCCATGCTAGAAGAGATTGGGAAAATGGGGGGATGGTCCGATGCTCAAATGCTGGGAATGGCGAGGAGTAAGATGGCAGGAGCTGCTCATGATTTTGCATGGCGAGACGAAAAAGTAAAATCCACAAAATCATTTGCGGAATTTAAGAAGCTCGCGTTTGAGCATTTCGACACTGAACCACGTCACGTGCGGGTACAGAGGTTCCGTGACGCCGGACAGATGGTAGGGGAGTACGTGCGAACGTTTGCGTCGCGGCTTCAGCGCTTAGCGCGCGATACGTTAAGCAGGCAGCAGGAAGGAGACCAGCTAAAGAAGAAATACGCGGAGGATATACTTAAAGAGGAAATGACCGCTTTGTTCGTGGCTGGTCTGCAAGACCCCGTGCGCCGGTTCGTGCTCTCGCGCAAGCCGAGCAATTTCGACCAAGCCGTGGAGGCCGCATTGGATGAGGAACGAAATGAGGCGTTAACGACAGCCGCAGCGAGAGTACGCGTCATAGAGAGAGCGGTGCTCAACCCTGAGGTTGCTCTCTTGACAGAGCGGTTAGATCGCTTAGAAAAGCTGCTATCTCAGCAGGTGGAACGCCAGGTTGAAGCGCGCGCTCAACAGCGCCCATTCGCTGGAAACCGGAGACCGCCACAAAGCTACAGGCGCGGTATGCGAGATTTTGAAGAAATCGTATGCTTCGCTTGCCAGGGTCGCGGACACATCGCCAGGTTCTGCCAAAACGTGCGCCGTGGGGAGCCACAAAGAGAAGCAGGCGAGACACGCCCTAAGCAAGCCTACAGCGGGGCTCCAGATACCGAGACAAAAAACTAGATAGTCCTCCCCAGCCTGAGGAGCGTGGGGAGGGAGCAGTAGATGATGAGGTGGTGGTAGTTTGTGTGGCCGACGAGGCATGCCCTGTTGTGAGTTGCAAGTTAAATGGTTGTTGTATGGAATTGTGTATAGATACGGGGTCAAAGGTGACATTGCTTAAGGAGAGCAGTTTTAACACGCTTCAAAGGAAGGGGGACCGCGAGGTGTTGGAAGCGTCTGGTGGTATGACAACCAAATTTGTAGGCATAACGGGGGATCCTCTTGGCATAAGTGGACTCTACCGGTTACACTTCTCTCTCGGCGGAATTGCATTGGAGCACCCCTGCTACGTATGCCCGGACACGGTGTCTCTGCCAAACGGAGTGTCAGGTATATTAGGGCAGGATTTTTTGAGAAAAGGGAAGGTAGTAGTCTCATTCTCTGAGGAAGAGGTTAATGCGGGCGGCTCAAAAGTTCCGTTTTTGAACAGGAGAGGGGCTGAGATTCGCATTACCGATATTGACACCCGTCAAACAGTGGGATCATTGGAGAAGGTATATTCGCGGGTTGCCGTCAGGCTGGTCGATGAGGCGGTCGTCCTTCCTTGGTCAGAGCACATTTTGTACGCGTTTGTGCCTTCAGATGTAGAGAGCGGCGCCGTGGGAGTGCTTGAGCCGGTCGACTCTCTCAGCAATGGCCTGAAGGCAGCCGCGTGCCTCGTGACAGTTAATGACGCCCACAGAGTGCCCCTACGGGTGGTTAACTGTAGCCAGCAGCCACTGAGCCTTCCCAAGAACAAAACATTGGCTTTCTTCACCTCTGCGATAGAGAAACGTGAGCCCACCGATACGGTACTCGCAACTGTAGAGCATGCTAGTCCTTCGGCTGCTCCAAAGGTGTCGTTCGATCTTTCTCACGTAAAATCCAGGGAGAGGGAGGCTCTGGCTGGTTTGCTGAACGACTACTCGGAGGTATTCGCCGCGTCCAACCTGGATTTGGGCTGCTGTGGCGTTATAAAGCACAGGATAGAAACCGGCACTTCATCGCCCGTTTACCAGCGTGCGTACAGGATTCCTTACTCCCAACGTGAGGAGATGGAGCGGCAGGTGCAGGACCTGATTGATCGCGGCATTGTCGAACACTCCAAGTCACCCTGGGGAGCAGCAGCACTATTGGTGGAAAAGCCAGATGGCTCGTATCGATTGGTAGTGGACTACCGCAAACTAAATGCCGTAACTCGCATCGATCCATACCCCATCCCCAATATACAGGAGACGCTTTCTCAGCTGGGCTCTGCCAGGTACTTCACGGTAGTGGACATGGCGGCGGGATTCTGGCAGATAGCAATGGATCCGGCAGATGCCGAGAAAACGGCATTCAACACGCCCTCAGGGCACTATGAATGGAAAAGAATGCCGATGGGTCTGGCCAACAGCCCTGCTGTCTGGCAGAGAACCGCTGATGTTATCCTAGCAGGTCTTCTGGGGAGGCTGTGCTTCGTGTATATGGATGACATTAACATATACAGTGACAGTTTTGAGAACCATTTGCGCGATATTGAGCAGGTTTTGGTGCGACTAAGAGGAGCGGGTCTCAAGCTGAAGCCCTCTATATGCCAATTCCTCAAAAGCGAGGTGAAATACCTCGGGCACGTTGTTTCAGCTGACGGCGTGCGACCGGACCCTGAGAAACTAAGGTGTGTCTCAGATTTTCCATCCCCGACTAGCGTCCGCCAGGTCCGGCAGTTTCTCGGCCTGATCGGTTACTACCGAAGGCACATAGAGGAGTTCGCCAAGCTCGCTAAGCCGCTCACCGCCTTAACAGCCAAAAATGTCGCCTTTCGCTGGGACGAAAACGCGGAGAATGCTTTTGGGGCCCTGAAAAGGAAGCTAATGAGTGCACCGCTGTTGCGCCACCCGGATTTTAATTTGCCCTTCGTTATGGCCACAGATGCGTCAAAGTTCGCAGTTGGTGCCGTGCTCTCTCAGGTTATCGAGGGCAAAGAACATCCCGTTGCTTTTGCTAGCCGACAGCTGAGCCCCACAGAGCAAATGTACGGAGCTACGGAAAGGGAGTGCCTCGCCGTTGTCTGGGCAGAAAAGCACTTCAGATGCTACCTTTACGGCCGCAAATTCAAGCTAGTCACAGACTGCCATCCTCTGAAATGGGTGATGAGTGTCAGGGACCCTAGCTCGCGACTCGCTAGATGGAATCTACACCTGCAGGAATACTGCTTTGAAGTTGAGCACAAGTCAGGAAAGACGCATCTGAATGCTGATGCACTCAGCCGCACAGCTGCCGTGGCAGCTATAGATGAGTTTGTCCCCGTAGTCGACCCCGCCGAATTACGCACAGAGCAGTGCAAAGATCCTGACCTGAAGCGAATAATCGAAAGCTTAGAGGGCGCACCGTCTCACCCCGAACAGCTAGGTTATTTCATTGGCAAAGACGGCACCCTGTGTCGGCGCACGAGGCCAACCAGGAAAGGGAGACCAGAGAAAACCGCTTGGGAGAGAGTCGTCATACCTCGGTCGTGGACAGAAAGGGTTCTTCGCGCGTTTCACGATGCGCCATGCGCCGGTCATTTTGGCGTAGCGAAGACACGCAGGCGTGTGGAGCGTTTGTACTTTTGGAGTGGCATGCGACAGGATGTTAGAGACTACTGTGCGAAGTGTCATTCCTGTCTCGAAAGAAAAACACCCAAGGGACGAAGACCAGCTCCAATTCAGCCGTTCCCTGAGGTTTCGGCTCCCTTCGAGCGGACAGGTATGGACATAATGGGCCCATTGCCACGACCACTTCCGGAAACAAGTACATTTTAGTATTCGTCGATCACCTTTCAAAATACGCGGAAGCGGTAGCACTCCCAGATCAGAAGGCAGACACGGTTGCAAGAGCATTTGTCGAACAGATCGTGCTCCGACATGGACCCCCGAGGCAACTCTTGACAGATCGGTGAACGAACTTCGTGTCGCAGCTAATGAGGAGAGTTTGCGAGCTGCTTAAGATCGGTAAGAAGCAGACAACACCGTACCATCCGGCTTGCAACGGCGCGGTGGAGCGACTGAACCAAACCGTGGCCGGGTTCCTGTCGCATTTTGTTTCGCGCGACCAGCGGGACTGGGACTTGTGGCTCCCGTATGCAATGTTTGCCTACAATTCCGCAGCACACGAGAGCACGGGCGAATCGCCATTTTTTCTTCTCTACGGCCGAGACCCGGACCAGCCTAGTGAAGTGCCAGAGGGCCCCCGTCGTGTCCCATACGCTTCACTGGACGACTATAAGGTGGAGCTAGAATCGCGCTTGCAAGTGGCGAGGGACGTCGCAAAGGAGGCCTTAAAGAAAGCGGCGAAGCGCAGGAAGGAGGTGCACGATCGCAGTGCTAGAGACGCGCCGTTTAATGTGGGGGACAGCGTGTACATTGAAAACTGCCAAAGGCAGATTGGGCTAGCTCGTAAGTTCCAGACGAAGTGGAGAGGACCGTGCGAGGTTGTCGAGAAGCTTTCTCCGGTAAACTTCAGAGTCCGAGACGTGAACCGGCGCTTGATAAGGATACACGCAAATCGCCTCAAGTCGGCACCGGTTCAGTATTCACGAAATGAGGAAAGGGAAAGCGCGGATTTTGATGGGGACAGAAGTGAAGCGGAGCGCGCAGATAGTTCGCAAGAAACGCCCTCTCCTGCATTTGTTCGGCAGGCGCCAGAGGTGACGGCCAGAATGCCACCGGATTTACTTCATGCATTGCTAGAAGAAGAAGCGCGCGAGGTTGCCGCGCAGATAACGCCAGGAGAGGCTCCTGCCACGAGCCCTCGCGAGTCCCAAAGCAGACAAAGGGTCACAGACTTACTTAGTATGACTCATGAAGGCCGATATCCGCTGCGAAATCGGAAAGCTAAGTCGGACTAATGGTGTAAACAGAGCGGAGTTGTGAACTGGTCAGAATTGTGTAATGCCGCAGCTCATAACATTGCTATATGCGTATGTGTTAAGTTATCGGAGTTAGTAGTTAAACCTTTCTGTCATTAAGTAACACCTTCACAGGAGAGCATGCGGAGCGCATGCAGAACCTGCCCTACTTCCTTTCGTTATCTATATTTTTGTCTGTGCCGTGATCGTGCTAGAAGTGGGAGCTCCTTTGTAACTGTGGTAAATTTATTTCGTCCAGTTTGGACTAGAAAGGAGAGGCTTGGGTGCTGAGTTTCATGTTTATCTGTAAAAGAAGATCAGTGCTGCCCCTGGAGACGCCAGTTATGACAGCGGAGGCATATGGTGTTGTGCAGTGGTGTTGAGTGCAGCGAAAAGTGTTTTGTCGGACGCACTGTGCGAGGCGATTCAGAAAGACAAGGGGAGCTGCAGGGACTCAAATGTTCGGAGAACATTCTTCTGGAGGGTGAGCGAGTGTGACATTCCTTGTGTGCTACGAGGTACATTCCTTGTGTGTGCTACGAGGTACATTCCTTGTGTGTGCTACGAGGTACATTCCTTGTGTGTGCTACGAGGTTCCACGTTCGACGGCGCGGCGTAGATGGAGACCCAGATGACAGCGGCATCATCAATTACCCAGCCATGCTCTTTGAGTGACGACCAGAACGAAGGGACCCGCCGCCGTGACAGCGGCATCATCAATTACCCAGCCATGCTCTTTGAGTGACGACCAGAACGACCGGACCCGCCGCCGCCGCCGCGGGGAAACAGGCTTTATCCTCCCCAATTTGCGTGGCCGTTCCAGGTGCGGCCCTCCCGGGCACATTCCAGGACAAGGGAACTGTCAGCGATCCAGAGCGCGCCTTACCTTGAGGAGCGAGTGTCAGTTGATGGATGAAGAATGGAGGCCGGTGACCCGCGGGAACTGTCAGCGGGCCAGAGCGCGCCGTACCACAGCCGACGCTATGCGCTACCGCGAAGACAACATTCTTTCCCTCGGACTCAACACGTGAGGGGGGCGAGACAATAAGTGCGGTGGTATGTTTGTGCGCCCAAGTGAAAGCCCTAGCCCCCTCCTTCCCCTCCGGCGTGGGCGTCCTCACCCTAGGGGGTGTGGAGAAGAGGATATAAAAATCGAGAAGCAGTACGGAAGAAAAACGCTCAGGACGACATCGTTCGCGAAGAGGGCCTTCAGCGCCGAAGCCCGACGGCGTGCAGCTTCTGCCAGCAACCGCTCGAGCCCAACTCCGGAGCCACTCCATCGCCCCCATGAAGTCGTCGGCACGTAAGCTCGGACGCCCCAGCCTCTGATGTATAATCTTAATCATGTGAAATTATTGAATATACCTGTTTGTTTAAACTGAGCCAAACGGTGTCTCTTTGCCTCTCCGTCCCGTGTGGACCTGCGCATTATGGGGGTCATCACAACAGGATACCGGCAAGCTATCTCAGTAGACAAAATATCTTATTAAGAAACGTCAAAGCATGACGGCGTCTAACCCTCCAGACCGAATAGAACTAGCAGAGCTATCGAAGTTAATAAATAAGGGCAAGGCGGAGGGGGGAAGCCGACATAAAGAATTTAAATATGAGAGAATCGAGCATGCTCTAAAGAACGGAAGTGTGGGCTGACGCGACGGGCAGGAGTGGCATTTTTCTCTTGGTTGGTAAGACCAGCAGGTGTGGTTATCGGAAAATCTAAGGTTCAGGTCAAGAAATCTCATCGACGGATCGTTGGGTGTTTCATGCGTCAAAGGGAGAGGCAAGCATTGGTCGAATAAGGAAAGGGCCTGCGATACCGCTGAGGTGAAAGATTCCTGGCTGCAATTTAAAAGGACGAGATAGTCTTCAACGTACCGGAAAATTTTTACCACGGCCGTCTCGGGAATCGTGTCATGAAGCTTTCTATCATGTTGGCCTAGAAAAAGTTCAATTAGAATGGGTGCTACACAAGACCCAATACACACACCCTGCTTTTGAATATACTTGAAGTCATTCCAAGTAACGAATGTTGATTTTAGGTAGAAGTCCAAAAGTCGCAAAAAATCACGGACGGAAAGACCGGCTTCGTTTTGGAAGCTTATGGCTTCGAAAGTATCCATAGCGGCTTCAATGCACAGCAATAATTCGTTATGCAGTAACGAGTAATATAAATCTTTTATGTCTACGGAAAAGACATTTAATTTACTGCCATGAATAGTGTTTCAATATTCGATGATCTTATCTGATCCGTGGACCACGATAGGGTCGTCAATGGTTATTAACTTCAGCTTGTCCCTAAGAACAAATGCGGCTGAATTTTGCCAAGATCCATTTTCAGAAACTATAACACGAAACGGGGTCCCAGACTTATGGGTCTATGGGGAGAAAAACACGTTCCCGCTGAGACGACTCGCAGACTGAATTGTACTGGCCATATTGTCCAACTTTAATGTCTTACAAAGGCGCGCAGCTTGCTTCTTCACCTTGGGAAGGTTGGTATCGTCTCTTCTATGGAAGACCGTCTGAAGGGCGCTGGTGGTTCTTGAGTTGAAGTCACCCGCCGGGAGCACTGTGAAGCCGCCTTCGTTGTCGGATTGAACCAGAAACAGGTCCTTGGCTAAAAGAAAGGTGACGGTTTGGCGCAGCGGGAACTTCTTGGAGGACGTTTGGCGTCTTTGCAGGACGTCCACGCCTTCGGAAACGCATCTGGCTTTGTCAAAGTCGGCAGCTAGTTGCGCTATCTGTCTCACTAGTCCGAGAAGTTCTACCGCGGACGTTTTGGGCTCGACGGCAAATTTGGGACCTATGCAGAGGAGCCCCCGCACATTGTGCGGTAGGTGAACATCCCCTGGCGTGAGCACAGGATTCGAAGGTCTCACTGTATTTTTTGGCAGCCACATCCGCAGGATGATAAGGCATCTTTGCCAGAGGAATTCCGCCAAGGTTCCGATGACTCGAAGGCATTCTTTCCAAGCATAGTTCGACGGATTACTTGAGCGCACCCAGTAGGAATAGGGCTTCCATGTAGAGGCGACGTTGTCGCTGCCATTCTGTACTTTGAAGCATCAGTACCCGGATCCCATGGCCGGACGAGGAAGCGAACCCGCCGAATAGAGCCAGGACGTCAGAGGGCAGGATCTTGTGACGAATGCAAAAGGAGAGGGTGCGGGACCGGCAAATCGCATAAGCGGCCTGAGAGCAGATAAAACTTGGGTCAGAGGTGAAACAATTATTACAGCCCGAAGAACAAGAGATGAAGTTCAGAAGAGCAAGGCTCCGGTCTACTTTGTAATGCATTGTAGTTACAAACAGCCCGAAGAAACACGGACACCACGAAGAAACGACACACACGAGCGCTGACTCACAGCTGAAATTTATTTTGAAACAAAGATGCTTAAATAAAAGGCATGAGAGGGTGGTTAACAGGGCTGCTCCAGCGATAACCGGCAATCAGTGTGGTCGCCTCACAGAATTTCAAAAACAGGACCGAACGAAGTAAGCGATAAAAAGACGGTGTAAAGAGCCGCAAAAAGGTGGTCAGGTGACAATAACAAAAACAAGACCAATGAAAAATTACCCAAAAGGTGGGGAAGAAGAATGCGTTAAAACCATGAGGGACACAGATGGGAAAATACAAGGGAAACATATAAGATGAAAGACGTAAAAGCTTTAAAAACGTGCCCAAAAAAGGGGTTATAAGCGATGAAAAGTTTTAAGACGTTGCGGAAGATAAAACAAGATAAAGGCACTACCAATAAGGGATCATTGAATCATTTGGCGTTAAGTGGCACAAAAGAAAAATGAAGTGTTCATCAAGCCGCCCAGAAAACTCAGCTCTTTTTCCGACAAAGAGAGGGATGCAGTGCTCACGCATTGTTCATCCGCATGATGAATTTGGAGGGCTTCGACGATTTCTCTCATCGGCACCACGGCAGAATTCATCGGCACCACGGCGGAATTCCTCTGGCAAAGATGCCTCATCATCCTACGGATGTGGCTGCCCAAAAATATAGCGGGACCTTAGAATCCTGTGCACACGGTATGGGATGTTCACCTACCGGAAAATGTGCGGGGACTCCTCAGCCTAGGTCTCAAATATGCCGTCGAGCCCAAAAAGTCCGCGGTAGAACTAGTGAGACAGATAGGGCAACTAGCTGCCGACTCTGACAAAGCCAGATGCGTTTCCGAAGGCGTCGACGTCCTGCAAGGACGCCAAACGTCCTCCAAGAAGTTCCCGCTTCGCCAAACCGTCACCTTTATTTGAGCCAGGGACCTGTTTCTGGTTCAATCCTCCAAGGAAGGCGGCTTCACGGTACTCCCGGTGGGTGAGTTCAACTCAAGAGCCACCAGCGCCCTACAGACTGTCTTCCATAGAAGAGACGATGTCAACATTCCCAAGGTGAAGAAGCGAGCTGCGCTCCTTTGTAAGTCACTAAAATTGGACAATCGGGCCAATAGAATTCAGTCTGCGAGTCGTCTCATCGGGAACGTGTTTTTCTCCGCAAAGACACATAAGTCCGCGCCCCCATTTCGTGTTATAGTTTCTGAAAATGAATCTAGGCAAAAGTCGGACGCAGTTTTTCTTAGGGACAAGCTTAAGTTAATAACCATTGACGACCAATTCGTGGTCAACGGATCTGATAAGATCATCGAATATTTAAACACTATCCATGGCAGTAACTTAAATGCCTGTTCCGTAGACGTGAATGATTTATATTACTCGTTGCCGCATAACGAATTAATGCTGCGCATTGAAACCGCTATTGATATTTTCGGAGCCATAAGCTTCCGAAACGAAGTCGGTCTTTCCGTCCGTGATTTTTTGCGACTTTTGGACTTCTACCTAAAATCAACATTCGTTACTTGGAATGACCACAAGTATATTCAAAAGCAGGGTGTGGGTATTGGGTCTTGTGTAGCGCCCATTCCAATTGAACGTTTTCTAGGCCAACATGATAGAAAGCTTCATGACACGATTCCTGAGACGACCGTGGTAAAAATTTGCCGGTACGTTGAAGGCTATCTCGTCCTTTTAAATTGCAGCCAGGAATCTTTCACCTCAGCGGTATCGCAGGCCCTTTTGCTTATTCGACCGATGCTTGCCTCTTCCTTTGACGCATGAAGCACCCTACGATCAGTCGATCAGATTCTTGACCTGACCTTAGGTTTTCAGATAACCACACGTTCCGGTCTTACCAACCTAGAGGCAAAAAGCCACTCCTGCCCTTCGCGTCAGCCCACACTAAACTTTTCAAGCGGGGCATAGTAAAACTGGGTTTCCAAAACGCTTTGCAAAAATCATGTGGGTATCTATCTCTTCCTGGACAGCATCCACAACCAGACCATCACCTTTTAACAGCAGGCTACCCTTTGCATCTGCTTGTATCCGTAGCCGGCTCCATGATCAAGAACTCCCGGTCGCACGTGGGACCTGCTGCTTTAAACGACAACCGCAGAAATGTTGTGGTAATGCCCTACCTCCACGCAATCAGCCATGGTCTAAAGAAAGTCGCACAGCGCGCCGGTGTGGATGTCGTCTTCTCGGCTCCCAACAAGCTTTCCGCCCTCTGTTCCAAAGTGAATAACCCGCCGGAAACGCGAGGGTTTAGGGTGACACACTCTGAAAAATATGTTCCCTGTGATTCAGAAATAATTTACTCCATCCCAGTGTCATGCGGGAAGAGGTACATCGGTCAAACGGGAAGGTGCATCATTATCCGTCTCCAAGGACACCAAAACAACGTAAAAAAGTATAGCCATTTCTGGGCACCTGGCTAAGCACTATAAGAAGTGAAAAATCACAGAAGACGACTCTGAAAGAATCTGCACCTCTGTCTTTAGTCGCGGCACCACTATCGGGCGGGGACGAGATAGGTTGACGAGGGAAATCGTCGAAGCCCTCCAAATTCAACATGCTGGTGAACAATGCGTGAGCACTGTATCCCTCTCCTTGTCTGAACAAGAGCTGAATTTTCTGGTTGGCTTGATGAACACTTCAGGTTTCTTTTGTGCCACTTACAGCCAAATGATTCAATGATCGATTGTTGTTAGTGCCTTTATCTTGTTTTATCTTCCGCAGCGTCTTAAAAATTTTCAACGCTTATAACCCCCCTTTTTGGGCACGTTTTTAAAGCTTTTACGTCTTTCATCTTTTATGCTTCACTTGTATTTGCCCATCTGTGTCCGTAATTGTTTTAACGCATTCCGCCTCCCCCCCCCCTTTTGGGTAATTTTTCATTGGTCTTGTTTTTGTTACTGTCACCTGACCACCTTTTTTTGGCTCTTTACACTGTCTCTTTATCGCTTACTTGGTCCGTTCCTGTTTTTGAAATTTTGTGACGCGACCACACTGATTGCCGGTTATCGCTGCAGCAGCCCTGTTAACTACCCTCTCATGTCTTCTATTTAAGCATCTCTTCTTGGAAATAAATTTCAGTTGTGAGTCAGCGCTCATGTGCGTCGTTTCTTCGTGGTGTCCGTGTTTCTTCGCGCTGTTTCGAAGTACAAGTGACTGTTGCTTGCTTTCAGTTCAGTGTTGCGCCGGCAGCCGACAGAGATGTTATGTCTCAAACGTTGTCACGTTGTCACGTTTTCATACTCGTGAATGCACAGTAGTGCCGCTGCTAACTAGGCTGGTGTTTTTAGTCAAACAAAAATAACTGGAGCAACCATACATTCCTGGATTGCTTGTCTTATTTATTGAACTGTCAGGAAAAAACCTACTTACGAACTGCCGCTGTGGTTGGCGTTCGGCTGCCGATCCAATGAAAGCGATATAAAAACGCACGATAAACAACTGCACGTGGTGTAAATTAATCCGGCGCTTTCCACTACCTAAAGCGTCCTTCGTACCTGATGTGCATGCTTCGGGGCCGGAAACTCCAAAATAAAAGTAAAGGTCCTACTTACTGCAGCAATGCCACGTGTGGTATTGTTTTAAATGGTCATAGTAAACATATCAAACGGCTTGTAAGTACATTCTGTTTACAGATTTTCGCGGTTTATTCCGACATCAGGCCAAAGGGTCTGTGGAGCCCACTTCGAAGGAGGAAAAAAGACCTATATGACCCGAGTGCCCACAGTCTTTCCCCTAAAGCCGCAAAAGGTGACGAAGAGATGTTCATTAATGGGAATAACGGTATAGTAGCTAGCTATAAGCCGATAAGCATTTGATGTCTATGTTTGTTTATTGCACAGGTTTGCTAGTATCAAGTTAATAAACTTAAATGTATAGGGCTGAGTAACGAAGTAGTCACGGCTTGAACCTCTTATATGCGAAGTACTGCTGCAGAATCTGTGTGTAGCTCTTTTACAGACATTTTCTTGAAAGAGCAGTTATTATTTTATAAACAGCAGTGTAAGGTAATCGTGCCTTAGGCATCCGTGATATATAGATCACATGATTTTGGTTTATTTCTACTGATTTTGTGCGATTGCTTTTTACTATTTGTCTTTCTTAACCTGCCTGGTTTTTCTTTTTCTGCTGCACTATTTCACAAATAAATATTATTTCCCTTTTGCTTCAATCAGCCCACTCAGAAGACCTCTGCAGTACATGTGGAGCAGTCTGCCGGTACAGATGAGGTTGGCCACACTGCCATCGATGGCACAACTTCACACGGTGCAACTGGAGATCACAGCTACGTCTTCCGGCAAGAAAATGACCAAATTGCCCTTGTGAAGATTACTGAGCAAAAGGACATATTATGAATGCTCCAAAATGAAGTGGACAGTTTAAAAGCAGAGGTAGAAGCAATTAAAAAACGGCTAGCAAAGACGCGGGAAGAACGAGCTGAAGCAACAAAATTGTGCATTCGATTGCAGCAAAAGAACAGGCTACTAAAGCTTTACTTATCGGCGTTGTACAATGAAGTTAAACACACGAAAGCTCAAGCCAAAAAAAGTGAATTTACTTACGAAGCCTTGACTCAAGACCAAAAAAGCTGAGGTTCTACAGTCTTCCCATCATGCGAAGGGCTCGATGCTTTTTGGTTCTTCCTAGAGCCGGAAGTCAAGAAGCTACGCTTCTGGCAGATGTCCAACGCAAAACGTGAGAACAGGAAGTTTCTTTTGCCTTTGAAGACCCAGCTGATTCTTTTGCTGATGCGTCTGCGGCTGGGCCTTGATGGAACAGACCTAGCCTACAGGTAAGCAGTGCACTTGTGGCCTCCGGCGCCACGTTTACTGCCCCTATGTGTAACATATAAACTCGAGCTGAATGTTACTGCTGAATAGAACTTTTTCTCTAGTGAAGCAAAGGGAAGGAAGTGAATATGGGAAGATTGTTTATGATGTTGCACATTAGCGAACCTATCCAGGAACTAGTCCTATTAAAATGAATGGATGCCATTCTCTGCCAGACGCAAAGTTGTTCTGTGACTGGAGTGTGAATAAAAATGATTGGAAGTGCATTTCTTTTAAGCTTATGTACGCTATCTTACAACAAAACGTCTTGTGGTAATCTCTTCTTGAAAACATTCTCAGAAAAATTAAATCCTTTAAAAGGTTAGGAAAGTCAATGGCTATAGTGTCAAGGATATGGATCACCTGGCTGGATTTCTTGAACAACAGGCTTTGTCAGGTGTGAAGAAAGCAGGGTGTGTTGCTGGGCGAGTTGGTTTGACATTGTGAAACCTGAAGCGCTGGCAGACGACGGACGAAAAGAGGACGTGACACACAGCGGACTGTGTGTCACGTCCTCTTTTCGTCCGTCGTCTGCCAGCGCTTCGGAGTTCACAGTGAAGAAAGCTCAAGAAATTTCTAGAAGATGGTGAAATTATGTATTAACCAAAATGCTAAAATGATCCTTTGGGACTTTTTACGCAGGTGCCGACATGGATGCCAAACTCCGTTTGTGACAAGTGCCGGCCGCAAGTGTTCGTTGAAAAAGAATGCAACACAGTTGACGGCATCATGCACTGCACAGAGATATTTATAGAGACCCTTTCACCCTCCAGGGTTCACTGGGAAACATACTCCCTCTACAAAATGGACAACACTGCCAAAGGCCTAATAATGTGCAGCCCCAATGGGTTTGTTATGTTTGTTTCCAATCTTGCACCCGGAAGGCTCTCATATAAGGCATTAACAGAGCCATGTGGCATCTTTGACATATTTTGATCTGGGCGCAGTGTGATGGCTGACAGGGGATTTATAACAGCTTATGAGTGCAAGCAGTGCTCGCTACACTTGAACATTACCCCGTTTATGAATGGGCGTCCACAACTGTCAGAAGAAGACGAAGCAGAGACAAGGCACATTGCAAGCATTCGCATATATGTGAAAAGAGTAATTGGGAGGGTGAAAAACTTCCGAATCCTGTCGCAAGGTTTTCCCAACAGAATGGCAGATCAACTCAACAAGGTCTGGCATGTGTGTGCGCGTCTAACAAACTTTGTTGATGAGTCCTTGCTCTAAATACTGTACAGTAACAAAGCATTATTGTGAGCCGATGTAACTCCTGCAAGCATATGCCCAACTGCATGCAGGTGCCACGTGACGAACCACTCCTATTGGCGAGAACAGCTCATCACTTACTTTTGCTAACAATAGTGCTGTGCATCCCATGAGCAGTGAGCCGTACTCCATTAACTAGACTAATGTTAATATGGACACTTTTTCTGCGGATCAAACTATTTCATAATGATGCCTTGTATATATGAAAAGTTTTCCAAATAGTGGGCAGGTTGAAAATGTGCAATGCACAACAGGGCCCGTGTATATTTGTTGTGTTAATATAGATCAAGACAAGAACAAAATCATGCCTGCTCCGTTCAGGGGTTCCTGTTCCTGTATACTGACTACAGACACCAGTGAAAGGCAGTCCTAAAGTGCTAATTCCTTTGTCACAGCCTTTTTTCTTCTTGCTGCATGCTTGACATTGTGAAGCAGCCTTACTATTAACCATATTTAATAAATTGCCGTGTAGCAAAGAACTGAAGGTTGTGCTACATTGAAAAGCTGCTTTCAGCAGCTTTCAGGCTACCGGATACAGATGTGTACTAGTGGTTCAAGGGGCATGAACAGTTGCAATAGCAGATACCTCATAATGCTATGAGGCGTTATAACAAATCTCCTGGACCACCACTCATTCAAAGGGCACCGCATTGTTTAAAAAATAATGGTGCCCAGGATATTGCACTCGAAGCTCCCAATTTTTTTCTAACTTCCTCTTCGTTCTCCACTACAGTGTACTGAAGGTCGCCTTAATCAGTCCTGAATGTTCTCTTTTTATGTATCCTTCATAGATGGCTCAATTTTGATATAGTTGTGATTGGATCAAGAGTGCTCATATTAACAGGATATGACTGGGCTGCGTAAAATTATATTTTGTAAACACTTTTAAATTTTGCCTTATGTTTTTGCTAAGGTAAGTAACATTTTGTGGTGCAAGAACCTCGAGAGTGCAGAACAGACCAGTCAGATAGTAGCCATTTCGCAAGAAGTGGCCTGAATTTTTTACATTGTGGTTACGGTTGGTAATTGTAAATCGCTCTGCATGCGGCATGGAAGCCTGATCACTGCGTTTTTTTTAATCGGGATCAGCTTTTTCAGGCACATGTTCATGTTCAATATGACGAGAACATTGCCTATTTCCTTGCGATCGAATATTATTACCACAAGAGATGTACACTGACACTGGGAGTATCGAGTGTGTGGTGTATACTTCTGTGAAGCAGGTGTTCATCCATCCTTTTAACTGTTTCTTACTGTCAAGTTACTGTTTAGACACACAGACGGCTGTTGAACAACGATCTGTTTCTGGAAGGCTTTCTGGAAGCCAGCCTGATCCTTTGGTTACTCCAAGTACGTTGGTGATAATCATTTATACATGTTGTGTGCAGAACAGACAGTAAGTTGAACAGTCCAGTTCTTCAAGGGGTTTACATCCCCATCTTTTAATGTGCTAGCATTCCCCCAAAGACTCCAGCATGTTTAAGGTTGTCCGCCATTGCGTAGCTAAAGGAAGACCGCCGGCGCAGCCTCGACATAAGCCCGCCCAACTCGAACCACCCATCTTACTTTCCCACCCCATTATTATATACCTGATTCTCTCATCACCCGCAATAAACATGAGGGAACGGGTTTGTTGCGGAATCTTGCGCTCGACATTACCCCTTCGATGCCTTCTTGACACCCCCCCCCCCCCAGGTTCGCACTCACAAGGCGTGAGCGGGCACATCGTGCACACCGGGCA
Organism: Amblyomma americanum; assembly: GCF_052857255.1. Taxonomy (NCBI): domain Eukaryota; kingdom Metazoa; phylum Arthropoda; class Arachnida; order Ixodida; family Ixodidae; genus Amblyomma; species Amblyomma americanum. The sequence goes on along the minus strand of NC_135499.1, from coordinate 35,223,004 downwards.
TACTGAGTCGATGGCGTCGCACCAGGATCGGCTGCCCTGTCGACTGTAACATCGATTTACGGCGCCTCAGCTGCCCGGCACGTCTAGCCTCCTGGCCCGCTACTTCTCTGCACACGACATTGAAACATAGGAATGCTGGACGGGCCTCAGTGGCAACGCCAGGGGCAAGCTCAGTGCCCTGCTGGACTTTGTTCCGGAGTCAGGCGTATTAAACCTCATCTAAACCTCCCACTTCCCCTTCAGGCCTTGTAAATCACGATATGTGAATGAATGAATCCCGACGTCATCAACAACATTACGAGGTCAAGTCGAATGGCGAGAAAAAATATCTGATTTGCAGTGATTCATGTTTCAGTCAGAAATGCGTGGTTTACTACTTAGTCAACGTCAAGAGGGCCACGAAAATAAAAACAGTCGAATTCTATTACGAACCATGCAAAAGTGGACGCGTTGAGACACGCTAGACTAGAGCGGCGGCATGCTCCACAGGAAGTAAAACGCGAGTCCGTTATGAAGAGCAAGAAGAAGAAGATGGCACATTGGATGAAGTCTGTTCTTGTGGCAGTCGTCCTGCTTGCAACATTTCCAGTCGCTCAGTTCCAGCCCCACCTGGCTAAGTACAAGCTCCGTAAGTAAGCCAGCCAAGGTCGCATTGTCGAGCGCTGTGAGTGTTTCAAATATCTGATACTAAGGGAATACCAAGACTTGTATTGCAAACCGGGTTCCTTTCGGCGGGACCCGACTGGCCGATATACCGGCGGCGGATGCAGCGGATCGGGTACAGCGAAAAATGCGAAAGAAAACTGGCCGTGGTGTCGCATTTATCACATATAGCAGAGCATGGAAGACAGCTCACGGTGAACGGAAGCCGCCCGACTGAGATGTAAACTGTCCCATGCGTTACGAACAATGAGTAGCTGTTATGACGTTTTACAATATGAATGTGTGTGTGCGGTCTCTGGCATCTTGAACACTCGTACATCTTGCGGGTGCTCAGTCATTAGTGCTGGTAGCCGTGACTCACTACTAGGAGGCCTTGAACCATCACTTTCAGCAGTCGCTGCGATGACTTGGCGCTGAGTTCATGTGGCGGCCGTACAGAACCGAACCTCGTAAACGAAGTGCTGGGGTACCTGGCCATTGAGAGCGTCCGTGGGCATGCGAACCTTCTAAAGCATGGACAGCAAAGTCTGCAAACGCGCAAATGATACAGAAACATAGAAATGTGTACAGACCATCACTTTAATTTATGTACTCCAGAAAACAGATATGCCTCGCAGCGATGCCTTGCAATTCGTGCATTGCCTGCATAAAAGTCGTGCGAAACGTAATTACCGCCTGCACAGAGACCCGATAACATCGTGTTATGTTTCACCTTCGTCGTTTTAGAAAACAGGCGCGGATACAGTGGACTTTCCCACGGGCTGCCACACAGTCAGTGGCGCGACGCGGGGTCACCCCCCCCCCCCTTCTGTGCATATCCACGGCAGGGGAGACACTAAGTCTCCCCTGAAAGCAGCCAGCGCGCGTTCATCTTGAAAGGGGAAGCTGTCGGCGAGCGGTTTCCCTACCCTGCGTGGCCTTGTGCGTAACCTGGACCGGCTCTCAAGGATCATTCCATTACAACGACAGTGAGCGAAGATGAGCCAACTCCCGACATCCACCTTCTAGAACTTTAGGCACGCCGAAGGCGGAGATACAGGCTTCCCGGCATCCTGTGACGTGCAAAACAAAAACTGAGGTGAGCCGAGTAACTGTGCAGGCACCCCGATATAAAAAGTAGCTGGCTCTTAAGAAGGACAACGACTGGCGCAGTCGTTCAGGCTCAGGAACGACCAATATTGCCCTCTTGAGGTCTTTCTGCGGCATGGAAAAGGGTCAGCAAATCAAAGATCATGCAGAAAGTATTAGGCTAGCTTTACATCTAACGCCAGTGGTGTTTGTAGATCAAGCTTCCGACCTTTTCTTCCATAATCATGCACAGTAGCCGGCGCGTCCACGGACAAAGGACGCTGTTGATAAAACGATGATGACATCCCCATTTACAAAATTAGAGTTATTTATTTACTTCTTTGCGGCTATCGAAGAAACTGAGTGGTGAAACTGCTCCTGGACATGACGATCTTTCTTATGAGGTCTTCAAGAACTTAGAAGGAGACGCAGCTGACAGCCTGTTGGACGTAATAAACGAAGTGTGGCAAGGAGGAGAAATTCCACTCGAGTGGAAACACTCGGTGGTAGTCCCAATACCAAGCGCTGGGAAACCTCCCACAAGCCTACAACCTTTGCGGCCTATCTCGTTGACGCTCACGTTTAGCAATATCTATGAAACTATGATTGCCACGCGCTTATCGTGATGGTCGGAAAATGAGCAAATATACCATTCATAGTACTGTGGAACCACAAGGACAAGGACGTAGACGGAGTGACGACACCACAAGGGCTCACTAACAACTGACAAAGTTTATTAGAAGCGCAGAATATATTTAGAAAAAAAGATCTGGACTGTTTTGGACTGTCCTGGACCTGCTCTCGATTGCAGCGAACACTTGTGTTGTCATCACTACGTTGACGTCTTTTTCCTTGTGGTTCCACAGCACCTGAATTCTGACCAACTCGCCCAATTTTCAACCCCTTTGCAAATATATCATGCTCGAAAAATTGGGATCCGCACAAGCTTTGGTACAGAAACTGAATTAGTTAACCGGGCTGAAGAGGTCATACATGTGTCGCCTCATAGCCACCTTGCATGCACTGGGTGGCTACCGACGTGGCGAAGGCATACGAAAGCGTGTTACATGCCAAGATTCTTTACAACATGCAACGTATGGGCATTCCACAAAAGGTAATTAAAGCAGTACATAATCTGCTTATTGCCAGGACGTTTTCTCCTGAGGTAAACGGGCAACAAATCGGTAATTGCACGTCAGAGGCGTGCCACAAGTTCGGTTTTATCATCTTTGATATGCAATATCGCACACATACCATTGGCGTCGAAATTAGCTCACATAACAGGGGTGCAGTCCATTATTTACGCAGACAATGTCACGATTTGGTCTACACACAAAGAGCTTGAGACATAATTTTTATCTTCAAAATGCTTTAAACACACTGTATGGGTATGTCCATGATGCATGCAGGCTTGTAACTGTCACTGAAAAGTCCTGCTACATTCATGCTGCAAGCAACAATGGAAGAAACCAATTGGCAGCTAAAAGATTCAGGCTAAACATACCAAATCAGTCATTACAAGAGGGAGATGAGTTGAGAGTCATTGGCCTAGACATACCTTAATCTGGCAAAGGAATAGAATGGCTCCATAGTGTGAAAAAGACACCAGCGACTTCTTTGAACTGATCAAACGCATTTCGTTTAGAATAGGAGGAGCAGATGGCAAGACGTCCTGTATATTGGGTGTTTCAGCCTAGGATGCTCTACCAAGAAGCCCAGTTCCAGCGCCTGACGAGGCGACAATGAGCAGACTTGGAAACAATAAATAGTAACGCATTGTGCACCATCACGACCCTATTTTTTATTTAATTTATTTACTCAAGACAATACTACATCACTGTCTTGGGGGACGTTATTAAAGGCAGGAAACTGCCTGACGAGATCACGCCACCATCTGACAAGCAGCGGTTGAAACTCATGTAGAGACAAAGAAAAAAGATGGAGACACTGTTTACAAACGGATGAAAAACAAAACATCTTTTCGAGAGCACTCCTGAAAGAAAAGACAAGATGAACCCGCTTTGTTTTCACGTAACAAAACTCTCTGCAGACGTAAAATACAAATAATATTAATTATACAGTTGTACTAGCAAAGCATGGTACAAAAAAGTTTTAGATTGGACAAAAACAGCACACAACTGTACAAAACTCCACAACTGTACAATTTTACCAAAATAATTGTACCAAAACTTACCCCAACCGGATTCTCCAGAGATTTTCTCAGCTGAATACACTGACAGAACCAATTCATCAGCGAGAGGCAACAAAAAATCTGAATCGAAAGTACGTTATGCCTATAGCATCCTTGTACACTGAGGTGACAGTGCAAACGTCTACAATGGCTGACCCCTCTCCATGGGAGTTCACGACTATTATACGTCAAACAAGACGATTAAACTTCGTCGTAAAGAGAACATGACAACTAAACCTCTGGTTGATGTATGCCCAGGAACATGTATTGCATATACGGGCGCGTCGATTACAGAAACGGGAGGTACAACAGCAACCCTTTGCTCGACACACAGAGAGCTAAAAGTGCATCATGAATATATATCCGGTCACCCGGACACGCTTGTGATGGAACAACTTTATGCACTCCGCGATGATATGAAGACCGTAAATAAAATAGAGCCTATAACAGAAGCCTATATATATACAGACTCCTTCCATAAAACAATTGAAAAAAGTGACAAAGGCATTATGTGCAAGTCAGGAGATCCATGCACTCAATAAGAAAAAAAAGATACGCGTCCAGATACACTGGACACAAGATGATGCTGCGAACGCTGAGCAGAGAAAAGTAGACAAAATTACACACCAAGTTCCAAGCACTTATGCATCCCCCACCAGGATTCCCTTTGACGCCCGCTCTGCCCTCCCCATCAAGCAACCAAGTTCATCTCTAGTTCAGCGGGCTCTTTTTCCTCGTCACTCACCGAGTCCTGCCATTTAGTACCCATTATTGCTGCAGCGACTTGCAGAGCGAGAATGTTCAGTTTCTGCATTCACCGCAAAATATTGGCCCCAGATCTGCTGGTGATGTCTGGAGGCTTCCGGCCCACTGCTGGCCATGCCGCCCGCCTTTGCAAGATCGCCCGTTCGGAATGGAGACATCAAGCTCGTCTGCACCGGGAACACCTACGACTGCGCACGCTCTACACCTCGCCGTCGTCCAACCCTACAAGGAAGTGGCGTGAAACTTCTATCATTGCCGACCGGACCACTGAATTCCTGCGGCAACAAGTCCTACCGAGTCTGCGTGCACTTGTGCCTTCTAGGAAGAACTGCGCCGTGAACCAGGTGCACCTCGTTGAAGGTGTCACGTCAATCCCGGAGGATGTTCAGCGATTCCTTGGTCATGGGCCAAAGTTCACTGTGCAACCTAAGAGGACAGCGCCAGAACTGCTCACCTTGGTCAGGCAAGCCTCCAGGCTTGCCCCCTCGGGGGAAGCAGATAGATGTATCGCGGACGGCGTTGACGTGTTGATGCGAAGCAAGTCTGAAGGAAGGAAGTTTCCAATAAAAAAAACAATTTCGCATTTAAGTGATAACCATTTATCTCTGCTAACTACTGATAAGGAGGGGGGGGGGGTTGTGATTCTACCTGAACAATTGTACCTGTCCAAGGCCGCCGAAGCAATTCAGTCAGCGTTTAAAAATAGCCCGGTCACTTTAGCAACTAAGCAAAGAAATGTAGCTAAAAAACTTTGCCAAAGAAATTCAGTGCCTCTGACGTCGTCCTCTGTGTTTCTTCTGTCCCTGTGCTTTAACGCGCTGTCAACAAGAATGGAGCACTTAAAGAAGTACACGTGCCCTCATTCGCCCGTGCACTTTCCCCCTCCCTCATAACTTATCGAGATTGGACGAGGTATCCCATAGAGGGATCAGGGCTGGGGCGGCGTCACCCCGTACGTCACGTGCCGATGGGGATCTGAAGAAGACGCAGGACTCACAACCTGCCTGAAGTGCTCCACACCGGCTCTAGAGATGGATGTTCGTCACCTGTTATGAACTTATGCAGGGACAAGGGCTTCACGCACAGGAATGTCAATGGAGGTGGGACTAACGGCGACAAGGGAGGAGGATTTCTCCAAGCGGCTGACAACAAAAAGAGCAGTAGCCTTCTCCGGTTCCTGCATGAAAACACCTTACATGATTTCCTTTAGTATACAGCGAAACCTATTATGCCTTTATCGCAAATGCGCGCAAAAAAAAACCGTATGCGGTAGTAATAATTTTGGGAACATTGTTAGTATTTATTTTTTTCATAGGGAGAACGGAGCAGCTTTCGAACGCCTCTTTACTACGATCGTCAATATTCAACTAAGGATATCGCTGAAATTTTTCTTGACATTATTCATTTTATGAGCAAATGCCAATATTGGTGACGCCGCGGTTCTTGCTGCTCCACAGTCGCTACCGAACCAGCGTCGGCTTTCGGCGCTTCGGCTAGTCAGGTGTTGCTGAAACTGACTGAACAAAGAATATCAGCCTAGAGGTCATATTCTGTAAGATGTGTGTCCATTTTACGCTGTAGATTTCGTGTCCAAATGTTGCTCTGTCATTGCAAACTCAGATATACCCTTGGTTTTCAAGCGTCTGTAGGAAGCGATCCAGTGTGGTTGGCGACCGAACTTCAACATTGGCGGTCATTGGCTGCGATATGCACCGGATGGTAAGGTGCATCTCTGTCAGCAGCAGGCGACCGGACCTCACCACAGGCTGCCATTGGCTGCGTTACGGTGAAATTTGGTCACCAACCACCCAATGGCCGCGTCTCTTCCCACGGACGCCTAAATATCTGAGTTAGCAATGCCAGAGGAGCAAATGTACGCGAAATGGACAATGGAAAATGGACAGACTATAGCACACGTCCTCAGGTAAACTGCGAGAAATATATAGTTGAAAAGTTTCCGGTGGCTTCATTCTTCATCGCGGTACTCACCCCGACGGCGATAGCTCGCTTGTCTTCCCTTCTCGAGCGCCAAGTTTAACGGCAGACGCCCGCGGCGAAGCAGTCTCCTTGCTTCCACGCCAGCTTCACCGGTTGGTTGGGCCCAACAAGCGCACCACTGCATTTAAAATGGAGTAAACATTTGATTCAAAGCCATTTCTGGCTACCATGTTGATGTCTCTTCGGCATAAAAAGACATTTTTCCGGTGAAAATTGCATTTAAAAATGTATTTAAAAATGTGTCCTCCAAGCCGAGGAGGACAGACAGATCCTCCGAGATCTGCCCCACAAGATGAGCTGTCGTCAGCGCAGTTTTCTCGCGAAAGCGGCCGATTTGGTAGACCCGATTGCAATTTTTGCACCGTTAGCCGTTTAGGCGAAGATTGTCGGCAAAGCAGGTTCGTCGCCGTAAGGAACCGTATGCAACGCGCACCGGACGGAGCGCAGAAGAAGAGGGTGAGAGCAGGGACGCAGATTAGGGCTGAGCGGAGCGGAAGAGTGCAGTATGAGTGAGCGGCGCATGTAGGTGATGAGCGCCCCCCTATCCTTCCTCCTCACAACAGTATCTGCGCGGCGCTCCTGTGAAGACTTCGAGCCGTAAGCGTGAGGAGGCCGCACCAGGATCGCCCCTAGTTGAATAACCGCAATGGCAGCAATGCCTTGTATTTTATTCACAGATTTAATCCACTGCAGCATCATCCTTCTGCGCGTAACCATTATCGCAAACCAGCTGATGCCGATTTCGCGCATTACCCTTCGAACAATCGTTGTTGGCCTTTTACTTTACTGCCTTATTAGAGCTTCGCTTTGAGTGAAAGTCAGGGGTAGGAAACTAGAGTTAGTTTCGGTTTCAACTACTTCAACGCACCTGGCGACTGGAGGTGAACTGATGCCTAAAATTAATGATTCCTGCCCACGCACCTAGCGCGATGATACTGCGGCAGTGGCCGAATTGTCTGATCGAGCAAGATTGAAAGCTGTTCTTTTTTCGACGGTGGTGCTTCAAATCCCGCCATGTGTAACGACTATGTGTAACGGGTGTGCTCGCCGCGGCGCACGAAGAGCCTTCTGAGAGGGCTGACTCGATGATAGTCGATCGCGGCACCGCAAAAACATGCGTAAAAGCCGTGTTCCAGGGGTCATGTGTGTATTAATTGAAAGCAGTTTACGAGCTCCAGTGAAGAGGTTAACCGCTGCAGGATGCCCTATGAAGATTTTGTTGAGTTCCTGCTTGGCGAGTGCATAATCAGAAGGAATAAGGGCACTGGTGCTGACTAAGCAGTCAAGAAGTAAACGCTTTTATTGCGCACTTGCACAAAGTCTCACACAAGCTGAAAAATATAGTGAGCAAAGTGAGCGTGAGGTTGCTGTTTTCTACTCGGAGGAAACTAGGGACTGTGCAAACGACTGAACGAAGAAGGAAGAAAAAAATGCAGGAGGACCCTTTAGCTCCCCCTTAATTTATTTCCAATGTCTCAAAGACCCGATGCGGTGCGGTTTTACACGAGGGGCGGGCAGACAAAAATTAACAGAAAACCCGTTCGATGGCAATTTCAAGAAAGCTCGAAACTGGGCAAAAAAAAAAAAAAACGAGGTCATAGGCAACGAGGAACGCGCATAACACCACGGGCGCAGTGTGTTCCTCGCTGCCTACACTGTAAACCACTTTGCACCCTTAAGGGCAGAATGCCATATATTCAACCTAACAGCACCCACGATTTTTGTGAAAACGGTGTGTCATAAGGTAACACCTTTTTTGGGCACCGCTTTAAGATCCAGGATTTTAAATGGGCAGTTTTTATTAGTGGCACCCCTGGAGATCATTGGGATGCAAAGGTGTAAAACGAGAATTACATTAGTTGATTACCCTCAGGGTACGACCAGCGATCGCTTCACGTAGCGTTTGATACAGTGATGACGACAAGCACCAGTGTCACTGTCAGTGACCTCGCACGCTTAACTGCCTCTGAACAAACACAAATACAGAAGTGTACACTCTGCGCGGTGCTCTGTCTGGTTCACAGCCTTCGGTTTTAATTCGATTGCCCAAATTGGCTTTCGCCGGAGAGCGGCGACGAGGGCATAAAGGTCATGCTCCCGATACGACACTTTGTAGATTACATTATAGTTGCCTTCAACAATGCGTTCCTCAATGGTGCCGCCCTGTGTGGGACGACGTTTGTCCTTCGGTTGGTCACTGAGTGCCTACAACAGGCACTACAAATTGTGGACGACCTGTGGCGGGTCGAATGCCAACGCAACAATCCGTCCGTGTGCAACCTCCGATAAAGCCGCCACCGCACCGGGGGGAAAGACCGTAAACTCTATGTTCAAGCTGACCATGGCGCAGGACCGTGGTCTAAGCACCAGTGACCAAAACACATTTAGGTATGCGTCCCGACACGTGAAATCAGTCATTGACAAGGTCAGCATGATGTCCGCCTACATGCTCGAGTGCGTCAACAAACGTTTCCGGGCAATAACCAATATGGCGCGGTTTGGCGGCATGGACGCGATCATACATACAGGGACCTTCTTTGGCTATATACCTCGATCCTGTCAGGACTCAGCGGTGCGAGCGGCCGAAGAGTAAGCGACGCAGAGAAGATTCGAAGATACAGCTGTGCGAGCAGCAGAACTGAAAGCAAGGCGTAGAAAATGCAAAGCGCAAGCGGAGGCGAGGCGGTTGATAATTGGTGCTGTCGCACGTTTGATTTATCACATTGTGGTGATCGCCTGTCAATCTTTGCACCATGTCCCCGTCTCACGAACTAGCCTAACAACACAATGTTATGCGACACAGATATTCGCAATGCTGTAAGTTCCTCTACCTAAGATGTCCTTAAGTAGCAATTATTTATTTTCCAAAGTTCCTGCTATACTTAGCGCTGGCGGTACGCCTCCCACTGCCACACGAGGGGGAAAGCGGGTCCCCTGGAAAGAAATTGAGAAATGAAAGCAAAAATGAGTGCGCCGTGTTGCACGGCTCATGGAGGTAGGCATTCAGCATGACTGTTGCCTATGCTAAGGAATATATACTCTTCCTTTATTGCTTTTGCGATTTTGTTTCGCTTCCCATTCACAATGGCATTGTACCTGGTTCGTCAGTGGGCACTTTTCAAGCAGCGCGCCCCTCTCGTAGCCGCAGGCCGTTACTAAATTTTTTTCCTGGGGAAAATAAATGCCAAGGGGACTAGCCACTATAAATCCATTACAATTACCCCTTTGGATATTGCTTTAGCAAAGAGCAGTGTTGGCTCCGTCTAGCAGAGTAGGTGAGCGTGACCGCCCCATAAACACGCCGTTCGCACAGTGCATTGCCAGCGCTGCACTTTAACCCCTGGCTAAACGACACGCATAGACAGAAAATAAGCAGACAAAGGCCCACTGCATACCGACGCGTTGCCTGCAATGCTGGACGCAAACGACTCCACAGCTTTCTCTCTCTGCGCTGTGTCCCTGACTCCCTGCCTCGTAGCGCGCCAAACTAACACCCTCACAGTCAGGACAGGGTTTCGCCAAAGCCTCCAAGATTACCCGCTCGAGGGCGTGAGGATAGTCTCGGAAGCCATGGGTTGACCACACCGCGTCTGCGCATGCTCATAAGAGATGAGTCAGAAGCGCCGTAGTTTTGACTTCTTTGTTGCCGGCCTTGCCGGCTCCCGCTGCCGCTCACAGTGAAATTATACATCAAAAAGAATGTTTAAAAAACCGACCAACAAAATATAATTTGTTATTAGGCAACAAATCTTGTCCAAAAAATTTTGTAACCACTGCGGCGTCTAGGCATGGCTTGTCTCGTTTTCAACAATGTTGCTCATCCGTATCTGTATCCGGTTGTGCGAAGTTCGCGCGCACTGAAAGCTGCTCGTGTAGCCGGTGCGACAGATTGTGTGTGTTCGTTCATGCTGCCAGCACGGATACTGCCCTGTCTCAACAAACAATGCCGTCAAATGACATCGACGACGTGCCTGTTCCTAAAGCTGGGCCCAAAGGAAGTCGAATGTGAACGAGCCGAAACTGCGGAGCTTGAGAGCCGCCGCCTGTGCTTGCACTGTGCCATGTGCTGGAATGCACTTTGGAGGTAAGTTGTGATGTAGAAATGCATTATGGCCTCTATTTCACAGCGCCAGCAAAAAAGTGCGCAGCTTTTGCTTTCGTTACTCATTCGTCGCTGCAGGGCTTAAAATGAATGTGCACGAGTCTTATAATGGCGTCGTCGCGCTGCTGCTACCGGCGCTGCTTCCCTTTCTGTGGTCCCCGTGCTGCTGACTCGTTCACCGGCTCCCCTTGCCGTCGGCGCCCTGCTCCGCCCCTACACCCTAGGTGTGCGACGACACGGTCTTGTCATGCGGTAGCCGTCGCCCATTTGCGCAGCTCGGTCTGTTTGGCGTTGCATAATGTGCTATGCTGAGTCTGCCATTCACATGGTACAAGACAATGGAAGTAGTCTATGCCAGAGAGCTTTGGAGTGTTATGTGTGCAAGCTGTGTGGCATTTTCAGTCATCTTCTACTGCTTTGTGGCTGTTAAATGGAAATTTCCACGTTTTTTTTTTATTTAAGGCTTTGCCAACGTACAGAGTCGATCACACTTTTCTAGAGCGCTCGAGCAGTGTTCTTCGGGGGAAATTAAGTTGAATATTATTGCAGCTGCTTTCCTGGGTGTAAGGTTCTGGTGCTTGTGCGGTTCACACGTCTATTAGGCTGCTCTGCAGCGCAAGTATTCTCAGTGAAAGTCACTGCCTAATTTAGAATTTCGCTTTATTTACGCCGGATGGCACCACCCGAGCGTTCTAGACAAGTGTGATCGACTCTTTACTTTTATATCTCTAAAAACCTTCTGTTACAGTGTAATTTTCATGAGATTCTAAATTCATGTGCAGGTGCCAGGACAATAGTTTTTATGAATATGTTAAATTTCAAGATCGCTCAATTCCTGACTTCACGTATCCATCGTGTGTTCTCAGTCCGTATCCGCTGATTATTCCAAGTGATGAGGTTTCTCCGGTGCTCAGTAATTTTAGTTTGTTTTCCTTAGCAGCTTCTCATTGCATTTAGAGGTCTGAAAGTCGCTTACGGAAAGAGTCACCGCTGAGAACGGTATGATGCAGGCTACGTTAGAATTGATTACTGCTGAATGCAAGCACCATAACTTAAATGCATGAGTAAGGGATCAGAAATTTGGTCTTTCACAGAAGGCGCACAAGGCAGCTATAAAAACAAAATAAAATAATACATCATTTCAGGTTACGACCAATCACACATCACGTGCAGTCCAGAAACGCCATTTAATTTTACACTGTGACTGAGGTGTTCCAACCAGCTACGCGTATTTTTATTTTAAATGGAGACCTACAGGGCTGATTTTTCATGTTTTTATTTAGTTTCACTTTTTGTTAATTGCATTTATGTGCCTGCTGCATATTTGAAAATCCTGATTTCTTACCTGCTTTAAAAATAGTTAGTTTGGCCCTTTTTTTAGGGTGCAGTGTCAGTGGTGCTAGAAAAAATAAATCTACAGCTGACAGTTTTCCTCTCCCCTCTTTTTTTTTGCTCTGATGTAGTATTGTTCAACTTCTGAGAATCTATTTTTAAAGCAAAAAGCACATTTCATAGACATTGTGGACCACGCAAATCTGCATCACTGCGATTTGCTAATGCTGCAGTATTAAAAGAATATCATTGCATTTCACTGCTTTCCTAAACTTATGTTTTCTTCTCAGTGCAGATTATGGCGAAGATTTCCCCCTACCCGAATGTAGATGGCTTGTATAAGGGTGTGGTGAGCAACAACAATTAATTCAACACAGGAGGAGTCGTGAACATTCTCTTCCACAATTCGAAAACATTCCTGGTAGGTGTGCATTTGAACTACAGCTAGTCAGGTAGTTGTTACTGCATTGTGATGAAAAATATAGCATAAAAAGAAGCTGGGATCATGGAATTATGAAAAACGTTTCAGCGAACGAATGGAATCGCAAAATTAAAGAGCACTGCAGAATATTACTGCGCTAAACTAAATTTCCCATCCCTTTTAGGTATCTCATACACTTGATTTTTTGCATTCTGCAAACAACTCCTCGTCCGCTCACCTACCGCACCACTGCCATCATGCAGTTTAGTAGTACTGGTTGCCATAACTATGTGGCTATACCAGTTGCTCAAGTGCTAATCATTTTCATCGAAATACAACTGTGCCTTTCAGTGCAGCTCGAACAAAATTCTGAGAGTACCTGCATTCCAAAGCATGTGCTTGAAAGGCCAATATGCATGCAGTACATTGGCATTGTTACAAACCTGCTGGGGACACGTTGTTTGACCCCTCGCAGACCCTTGAAAAAAGGACGTCTCAGAGAACCTACGTGCGGAATCTTTCCAACTCTCTTATGGAGTGGGGGGGGGGGGGGGAGAGATGGCCTTCCCTTTGTCTGGTTCGCCGCGAGACTCAGTTGACGATGGACAAGATGACAGAGGGAAGAGGAGACGACGCCTTCCAGTGATTAGCTGTGACTAACATGAGCCGACCCACGGCCCGCCGCAGGAGTAACGGCGGCACCTGCGCAAATCACCTGTTTTCGATACAGACGTGCCACTCTAGTGTGCGAGGTAGCAGCGGACCCCCGAATCTTCCTCGCCCATTCCCACGAATGCCTCCGCTTGCTATGTGCTATGTCATTGTTCCGATCTGTGCCACGTGTTGAAATGGGCCGACTGGTGGAGGGGCGGAGCCTTGGGATATTTAACAGGCGACCTGAGTGAGAACGATCGCTCTGTGCCCTGACGACCAGGTACATCCAGTCGCTCGACGCTATGAACTTTTAATGTTTTACTGTTTGCTCTTTTCTAAACTATGTAAATAAATTTCCTCAAAATGGCAGTAAACCCGCTTCTTTTTCGTTTTCACAAACTTCAAGTTCCATAATTCCTCAGCCCTAAGGCTCGCATAGGCTACCAGAAGGCGCACGGGTTTGAGTGAGCACCTGCACCACGACAACTAGTGACCAGCGGAGAGATCGGAACCTACAATCGGCAACAACGGTCAGCCAGCGAGAGAGCAGCTGTCTTAGGACATGATCACATGTGTGGGTGAGTGCTTGGCTTTCCTCTGATGTGGACCATATTGTCACGTAGGGGTGACGGCAGTCGAAGCAGCGATGAAGACGGACGAAAGGGTCTTCTAAAAGAAAACTGTTTATTGGGCTGACTTGCCCCCAAAATGGACTGAATCACTGGGCGGCAGCGAAGCGACAAGCGTGCTCGGCGGTCGTCGAACAGAATGCCCGCCGCCGTCGGCCGTGCTCAATTTAAAGCTGATAGCGAACTTTCGAGATAAAGCGTGCAAAGTTACTAGAACATTCCGGAACAACGTAGAATCAGCTCTGCCTGGCTGCGATCAATCGAGATAAATCTAGTCGCGTCTTGCGTCGCAAAGAAAGCGATGAAGTGGTGTGGCGGCAGATTTTAAAAAGAACAAACACTGCAAATATTCGCGGCATTACTCCCCTCTCAAAGAAGCATCGACCCGATGCATTAAAACAATTATTGCGACTAGTAAGAGAAAAAAACGGATCTTGCGAAAATAGAGCATGGAAATGCAGCGGCCTTTAGCGCGCATAATAGGGCTTCAGACGAACGACATGGAACCCTTCCGGTTGTACGCGACGTCGCTGGGATGCAGTCATTGCACCAGGGATGACTTCCTAATCCAGTTCACCTAGCCGACGAATAACCGTGTACGGGCCGAAAAAGCGGCGCAAAAGCTTTTCACTCCAAACACAGCGGCAAATGAGCGTCCACACTCAGACTTGGTTTCCTGGATTGTATTCCGCCTTGCGTCGTCGTAGGTTGTCGCGTCTGGTGCCGGACAGCTGCTGACCTTTGATCCGCAATCGGGCAAGCCTTCGAGCTTCTGCGCTTTGAAGGTAGGCGGCAACGTCGACGTTAACTTCTTCTGTAGCGTTGGGCAGCATGGCGTCTAGCGTGGTCGTGGCCTTCCTGCCATGGACGAGCCTAAAAGGCGTCATCTGGGTGGTCTCCTGCACTGTGGTGTTGTAGGCGAAGACGACGTAAGGCAGGATGACATCCCACGTTTTGTGTTCGGCGTCGAAATACATGGCGAGCATATCGGGGATGGTTTTGTTCAGGCGCTCGGTCAGTCCGTTGGTCTGCGGATGCTATGTAGTTGTCCTCCGGTGGCTGGTTTGGCTGTAGCGCAGGATGGCTTGCGTTAGTTCCGCCGTGAATACTGTTCCTCTGTCCGCGATGAGCAAATCGGGGGCGCCGTGTCGAAGAAGAATGCACTCCACGAAACGCTTGGCGACTTCTGCTGCTGTTTCGTTCGGTAGGGCTTTCACCTCGGCGTAGCGGGTCAGGTAGTCGGTCGCTATGATCACTTATTTCCAGATGTTCACGTTGGAAAAGGGCCAAGCAAGCCCATGCCGATCTGCTGAAATGGCCTTAAGGGAGGTTCAATGGGGTTCAGAAATACTGCTGGTCATGTGGGAGGGGTCTTTCGTCGCTGACAATCTGGGCAGGCTTTAACATAATGTGCGATATCGGTAGACAGTGGTGGCCAGTAATACTTGTCTTGAATACGGCGGAGGGTGCGAGTAAACCCGAGATGTCCAGCTGTCGTCTCGTCGTTTGAAGCCTGTAGAACTTCTTCGCGGAGACAAGCAGGTACAACAAGGAGGTAGGCTGTTTTGCACGCTGTAAAGTTCTTCACAATAACCTCAATCTGCACACAGAAGGAAGACTACTCGCTTGAATGAAGCGGGGGGTGAATAAACCTTGCCTTCCAGGTACTCGATGAGGCCTTTTAGGTCGGGGTCCGAGCGTTGCTGCTGAGCAAAAGAGCTGGGGCTGATGGGTCCCATGAAGGCGTCCTCATCGTCGTCCGGCGGCGGTGTATCTACAGGGGCTCGTGAGAGGCAATCGGTGTCAGAGTGCTTGCGTCTGGACTTGTAAACGACGGTGACGTCAATCTC
The DNA here is from genome assembly GCF_052857255.1 of Amblyomma americanum. Lineage (NCBI taxonomy): Eukaryota > Metazoa > Arthropoda > Arachnida > Ixodida > Ixodidae > Amblyomma > Amblyomma americanum. The sequence goes on along the minus strand of NC_135499.1, from coordinate 35,207,331 downwards.
CTGGAGACGCAGACTCGATCGAGCGAGTCGGCCAGAGGAGTCCTTCAAATCGGCAAGCCAGCAGAGCGCGTGGTGGTCGCTGACCACCTTGAAAGGTCGTCCGTAGAGGTAGAGGCGGAATTTTGACGTAGCCCAAATGATGGCAAGGCACTTCTTCTCAGTTGTCGAATAGTAAGCCTCGACTTTGGAAAGGGAATGGCTAGCGTATGCGATGACTTTCTCCAGCTTGTCACTTTTTTGAACGAGGACGGCGCCTAGTCCCACGCTGCTTGCGTCGGTATGAACTTCAGTATCGTCGTTTTCATCGAAATGTGCAAGGATCATTGGGGACTGTAAACGACGCTGAAGTACCTTGAAGGCTTCTGCTTGCGGCGCTTCCCATTTAAACGGCACGTCTGCCTTCGTCAGTTGAGTCAGCGCCTCGGAGATGCGCGAAAGGTTTTTCACAAATCGTCGGTAATATGCGCACAGTTCGAGAAATCTGCGCACTGCTTTCTTATCGGCCGGCGATGGAAACTGTTCAATAGCAGCTCACTTCTTCCTCCAGGACACTCAGGGCAACGTGATTTTCCCAAGTTTTCATAGAAGCGATGGCTTCGTCCGCCGAAAGCGTGATCAGCTTGGATCGCAGGTCGATGTTCGCCTGATGCTCATTAAGGAAACCCATACCCAAGATCACTTCGAGGGAGCATTGCGGTAGCACAACAGAGGTTGCAGGATAGGTATGTCCTTTGACAGTCACTGGCGCGGTGCATCGTTCTGATGTCGTAATGAGGTGGCCCCCTGCGGTGCAAATTTGTGGGCCGTCCCAAGCCGTTGTGACTTTTCTCAGATGCGCAGCGAATGTTCCATTCATCTCCGAGTAATCGGCTCCTGTGTCGACTAGAGCGGTAACTTTCCGGCCGTCGATAGTCACTTCTAAGTCGGAGGTCCTGGCTCTTGCATTGCATGTCGCTCTCGTTGTCGTGTCACGGCTTCGTCGCGTATGCGAGTCCCGGATGTGGCGTGTGGTCGGGGTTGCCATTTTGTGCGGCGTCGGTGCATTGAGGGTAGGTTCTTCATGTGGCGTCGCGGGTGCAGTGTCTTCATGGGGCGTGGTCGGTGGAGGATCTTCGGCGTTTCGCTCGTGAGCAACATCACCTCCATAGGTTGCTGCCTTTAGTTTCCCCTACGGGGGCTGGGAGACCTTCCTCGTACCGCGTCTGCGTAGCTGCGACGTGGCGACGCAAAGCGCGAGGTTGGCGGCGATGATGAGCACGAAAATCGGTTCGGCGGGTACTCCTCTCGACGCAAATACTCGTAGATTTCCTGCAGACGTTGTCCGAAACGTGGTCGTGGGGCGCTAGCGGCAAATCATCGAAGACCGATACGTCGGTACGGGCAGTGACGAAGAATATGGCCGGCCTGACCGCAATGGAAGCACAACGGCCGGTTGTCGGAAGTCCTCCAGGCGTCGCATTTCCTGGGACTTGAGCGTCGGTCATAGGCTAGACGGGCGGGGGCTGAGAGGCGGCGTTGTGGAACAATCGGCTCATCTCGGGGAATACGTGGGGGTTGTCGTTGGGGCTGAGCAGTCCTTACTGCAGCGGCGTAGGTCATGGCTTGGGGTTCTGTGGCCGTCGGGGTGCCAAGTGCCTGTTGCACTTCTTCCCGTACCACATCCATCAGAGTCGCTGCTTGTGGCTGTGGGGAGGATGGCAGTAATCGGCGTAGCTCCTCTCGGACGATTTCGCGGATAACTTCCCGTAAACTGTCGCTGGTGGTGGTCGGCGTGTCCGAACGGATTGCACAGGCAGAGGAAAGGCGATTGCACTGCCGAGCTCGGACGTCGAGGGTCTTCTCAATAGTGCAGGCTTCTTGCATGAATTCATCGTCTATTTTTGGCGGCTGGCGGACGAGGCTTGCAAAGAGTTGTTCTTTTAAGCCGCGCATTAAAACTTAACATTCATTTCCTCGGTCATCTGGGGAGCGGTGCGGCGAAATAGGCACTTCATCTCCTCGACGCAACTGCGGACGGGCTCATTCGGAAGCTGGATCCTGGACCCGAGGAGTCGTTCGGCTCTTTCTTTCCTCACAACACTGGTGAATACCTTCAATAGTTCTCTCTTGAATAGGTCCCGTGTCGTAAGGAACGACTCGTAGTTTTCGTACCAAGTGCGTGCGGAGCCATCTAATGAGAATAACACGTGTCCAATCTTTGCCGCATCATCCCACTTGTTGAATGACGCCACGCGCTCAAATTGGTGCAACCATTCTTTAGGGTCTTCGCATAGGGATCCATTGAAAGTTGGCGGCACCCGCGTCTGCTGCAGTATGATCGGTGTCGACAGCTTGGGCGAGGTTGCGGTGCTCGTAGCAGCGTCTTTTCGCTGTGTGGTGCTGTTCGTCGGTTTCCCGAACTCAGCCTCCTCTCTCTGGAGACGTCGGCTGGCTCGCTGAGCTGCTGGTTCGTCATCGGGTGCGAAGCGCTTAGGGCTGGCTTCACGATTTGAAGGGGGCATCCCGAACATAGAAGGCTACCCCGCACCTCCACCAGATGTCACGTAGGGGTGACGGCAGTCCTGTGTCTGAGGCCAGATGTTCAAGCAAGGCTGGAAATTAGGCAACGGGGAGTAGGGAGGTTAGCTTTGGGAGCACATGGCAATACACCAAATCAGGGGGTACAGGGTGATATGGGATGGGCGTCTTTCGAGAGCAGAGAGGCTAGCAGTAAGATAGCATTTGAGGAACGATTGAGAAGGATGGAGGAAAAGCGGTGGGCTAGGAAAGTTTTCAGATACCTGTATATAAAGAATGTTGACACGAAATGGATAAAGCGAACTAGAAAATTGACAAGCAAATATCTGGACAGCAGTAAGGGGGCAAATCAGCAATTATCGGTTAAGAAAAAGGTTAAAGGAACAGAGAGAGCTTTGTGGAAAACAGGGATGCTGACGAAATCGGCACTAGAAACATACCGGACCTTTAAACAGGAAATTGTCAAAGAAAATATCTATGACAATTGTAGGGGAAGTTCTTTGTTGTTTGAGGCCAGGACTGGAGTTTTGCGGACTAAGAAGTATAGAGTCAGGTACCAGGAGATAGACACTTTGTGCATTGCGTGCGGAGAGGAGGAGGAAACGGCTGAACACTTGATACTTTTCTGTAAAGGGCTTCACCCTACAGTGGAAGGCAGCGGGGCTGACTTACCCAAGGCATTTGGGGTTTAGGGATAGTGAAGGGAAAGTGGATTTTAAGAGGTTAGAAGTAACCAAGCGAAGGTTATCTGATTGGTGGCTAAAAGCAAGACAGGAGTAAAATTTCACAAGACATGGCTAGGTGGCTTGAGCCACCGCCCGATGTAAAGGGTTCAGCCGTATCCATCCATCCATCCATCTTCCATCCAGTCGAAGCAGCGATGAATACGGACGAAAGTGTCTTCTAAAAGAAAACTGTTTATTGGGCTGACTTGCACCCAAAATGGACTGAATCACTCGGCGGCGGCGAAGCGACAAGCGTGCTCGGCGGTCGCCAAACAGAATGTCCGCCGCTGTCGGCCATGCTCAGTTTAAAGCTGATAGCGAACTTTCGAGGTAAAGCGTGCAAAGTTACTAGAACATTCCGGAACAACGTAGAATCAGCTCTGCCTGGCTGCGATAAATGGAGATAAATCTAGTCGCGTCTTGCGTCGCAAACAAAGCGATAAAGTGGTGCGGCGGCAGATTTGAAAAAAGAACAAACAATGCAATAACACCATCTGCCGGGCTAGTTTGTTGCGATCCATATGTATCGGCAGCGCGAACACAAAAAAGGAAGAAGGAGAAGATAGTACAGAGCGCTGAACTTCCAACTTTTATTTGAACGAAAAACTGAGCCCGCACTTATATACACACACACACCAAGAAAAGCCCACAAGAGGGAGTGGTCAAGCCACGCGAACAAACTGGGACCCACACGATTTACAGGGCATCAAAAGATAACAGGAATCACACTATACAATGAGATCAAATATATGGAGCATGAATGACAGGTGTAAACAAAATGGAAAAACAGGGTTGCGTATGCGCGAGTGACAAAACAGAGTTGAGGGCGCAATTTTGCTAAAAAACCAAAAACATGAGACTGCAAGAATACGAAAAAAATAGCGAAACGAAGGATAAGCGCCAAAAATTAACACAGCTAGAACGTAAAAGCGACATGTGAAGTGTGCTGCTAAAAATCGGGTAAAATCAGATAAAACCAGACAGGAAGGACGCGCGGAATCATTCAAGCAGCCCACATCTCAGGGCTTAGTTGAACACTTCACATGTCGCTTTTACGTTCTAGCCGTGTTAATTTTTGGCGCTCATCCTTCGTTTCGCCTTTTTTTCGTATTCTCGCAGTCTCATGTTTTTGGTTTTTTAGCAAAATCGCGCCCTCAACTCTGTTTTGTCACTCGCGCATACTCAACCCTGTTTTTCCATTTTGTTTACACATGTCATTCATGCTCCATATCTTTGATCTCATTGTATAGTGTGATTCCTGTTGTCTTTTTATGCCCTGTAAATCGTGTGGGTCCCAGTTTGTTCGCGTGGCTTGATCACTCCCTCTGGTGGGCTTTTCTTGGTGTGTGTATATAAGTGCGGGTTCAGTTTTTAGTTCAAATAAAAGTTGGAAGTTCAGCGCTCTGTACTATCTTCTCTTTCTTCTTCCTTTTTTGTGTTCGCGCTGCTGATACTTATAAACACTGCAAATATTCACGGCAATATTCTAAATGAGAATTAAAATTTAGAACTGGTAGAGACCTGTGCTTAAATTCTCGATGTTTGGTATTTTTACATAGTTGCTTTGGAAATAGCCTAGACTCAGAACTATCATGGACCTGCAGAAGCTGCAGAAGCCGGGCCTGTTGCTGTTGTATGAGGCATTGGCGATCGATAAAAAGGGTTTTGCACAAAAACTCGTGAGTATTCTGGCAATCACTGATTTGGGGGCAGATGATGAGGAGCTCAGTAAAGTGTAGATCCTCATAGAACAAAAAAAGGAAGAGCAGCTCAGACAGCAGAAAAGTCATGAAAGTGAGAATGAAGCAAAAAAAAACAGCTGCGGGCGATAGAGCTCCGTAAAATATAAGTGTTGTTGAGCAAGAGGTAGGACAACAGTCCCCAGCAACTGGTACCGCTACTCAACAAGAAGGCAGAGTTCAAGTTGTCTAAGAACATGCAGCCATATATGGTATCAGGGGATATTGGTCTGAATCTAGCAAATTTTACACGGACGTGCGAGAAACTGTCCTTCAGTCGCTACACTTGGTCTCATAGGCTACTGACTGTTCTGCGCTAGGCATCGGAGGTTGTCGCGCGACTCCGCTCGGAGGACACGGACAACTACAAAAAAGTCAAGGCTTGCCTTCCACGAAGGTAGACTTAGCGCCGAACCGTTCACGCATCGATTTCGGGGAGCTAAGAAGTCGAGGAACAAGAGCTATCCCGGTTTTTTTGTGCAAGCTTCAAGTTACGTGTTCAAGTGGTCAAAGAGCACCGAGTCCTATAGTGACAGGGACGGTGTAGTGGAGAGGGTTTTGATAGAGCAGTTTTATAACTGCCTCTCTGAAGTAGAATTTGTCTACAGGACCGGGGCAATTTAACGTGCGAGAAAAGCTGCCGCACTCTTTGAGGAGTTCGAGTTCAAAAGAGTTCTTTTCGCGCCGGCAGTTTAGCAACACTGGAGTTGATCGGCCCCGTAATTTCGTTAGAAGTGTGAATTACAATCGCGAGAGGCACTCTGGGAACTCTACAGTGAAGAAAGACGAAAGAAAGGTTTCTTCCGATAAACCTCAAAGAAAGGAAGACATAGAGAAGGGTGCAAACATGGCCAATGCGCAGAAGGAAAAAGTCGCGTTCTAGGATAGGAGGTTGCTCACTTGCTACAGATGCAATGAGCCGGGTCACATAGCAGTGAACTGTCAAAAAGAAAAGGTTGCGTTCTCGTATGTCAGTAACTGCGATGGAAACATGAAGCTGTTGCAACCTCACATGCATAGCCTGGTAGTGAACTGGAAGCAATGCAAAGTGGTGGGCGACTCAGCCGCAATGATGGATGTTGTCCATTCGTCGTATGTGTCACAATCCGATTACACAGGCCAATGTGTACGGATCCGAAAGGTAGTGGAAGAACAAAGCGTGTGCTTGCCTATAGCCACAGCGGTAATTGAGGGTCCTTCCGGGATGCTTACAACCGAAGCCGCATTTTCAGGAAAGCTACCTAAAGTCTATTCATCTTTGTTGTCGAACAAATCGGATATGTTATTACGAGAGAAGGGGATCAATTTTGGAGTCCGTGTTGTGCAGGCCTTAACACTTTCAAAGGCGCGGGAACTTGAAACACAGCTTCCTTCAGAGAATGCCACTGCGGAGGAAATAGCCGTTAAACTTGGGGCAGGAATGAATGAACATGGTTCAGAAAATCGCGCTAATGAGGCACCCGAGACCCGTCAACCTGGCAGTAAGCATGACGAACCGCGAAACGAGGAAATCCTAGATGGTGGTTTCTGCCGCCAGTGTCAAGCACTTTCACAACGCTGCTGAGTGCGAACCAAGAAGAGCTAGGTATGCATCAAGCAAATGACCCGATGATACAGGATATCAGAGAGCTCCTCAGAACGAGTAATTACAAAAAGAGAATATTGCTTTCCAGATGAGAGGCGGTGTGCTTTTTCGCTTATACAAGGATAAGTGTGGAGTGAAGCGAGACCAACTAGTCGTTTCCCAGAAGTACTGGCAAGACTTACTGCGACATTCTCATGGGAATTCAGGGTCATGCCATCTGGGAATCAGGAAAACAAAGCAGAGGCTTTTACAGGAACACTTTGGCATGGTTGTTTTAAGGACATGTAGCGTTTTGTAAGGTCGTGCGACACATGTCAGCGTGTCGGAAAGGTGCGAGATAAGTGGAAAGCACCGATCGTTTTAATACCGATCATTACGGAAGTGTTTCACCGCTTGGTGACAGATTTAGTTGGGCCACTTCTCTTTACAGAGTCAAGGTGTCGTTATATCCTCAACATGTTATGCCCTACCACGAAGTTT